>NC_036865.1:1429381-1513386 GCF_002910315.2 Salvelinus sp. IW2-2015 | reverse complement strand
TCTAAGATACTGTCAACAGTAGTTTCGTATTCCACTCAGCAACCTTATTAACATTCATTTTCACCTAGAGGCTGCTCGCATACTAATCGTGGACTCAGTCAGGGTAGTACTACCCAAAGTGCCACACGCCACTATTTGTTCCAAACTCTGGACACCGCCAGGTTAGTGTTTACTTCCTGCACGTATTACACCCACTCTCTCTCCTCAGGTCCTCTCTTCGTATCCAGTCTTTACTTTTAGGTGCAGATGTGCACTGCGCAGGTTTTCTCCTCGAGGTACCTCCAATCCGTTTACTTCGCACCGTGCTTACCGAGTGGCTCCTGTGTGCCAACTCCTTCTGTTCCACTCCAATGGCTCCTACCGCAGATGGTCTACCTATAAGCCCGTTGTTGCAGCCCAGCGAGGCGAAAGCCAGAGAACCAACTTATCTCTGGCTCATGCACTTGGAGGCAAAGCAGAGGGCTCTCTTGGTCCTCTTCAACCCACTCGTGACTCCCTAGTCGCATTCATCTCCTACTATTACCTCCACCTCTGTAAAGTATAGAGTACTGCTAACGCCCTGTTCGCCCTGCTTATATATCCATTCTACTCACTATCTACCTCATGGCTCAGAACCTTAATGCTTGTTCTCTGAAAAACACGCCGATTCTGGCAAACCAGATGGGCATATAGCATCTAGTGAGGTGCTTGTGATGATGTAGTCTAGGATAGAAAATACTACTTCTCTATTCTTAGTCAACAAGGATTCGCTATTAAAAGGTATGTGGCACTCGGGCGGCGGCAAAATATATGTTAATTTAAGACGGTTTCCTATAAGCTGTCGTGCTCTCATACCCTTTCTCACTCGAGATGCTCTAACCCTGGTCTGGGAAAGCTGACTACTGGCCGGGTTCCCAATCTAAGGGCACCTACTACAAATAATATTGTAATAGATGGTATCCGGAAAGTAATAGTGCATAATGGGCTGAGACATCTAGAGACCAAAAGTTCTAACTTGCGGGTGAGGAAGGATATTATTCCTGATGATGGACTCTGAGTTGTTTTGGGACTGGATGTGTCGAGAGCTGATCAGATATCATCGAAGAATGGAATATTTCGGGGAAGACTAATGGCGGATGGGATCAGTGGCCTCAGTGAAGCGAAAAGGTGCCCTAAAGCCTCTTTCCCAACGGGAGGAAAAGCTCAGGTCTATTACCGCTTTGGTCACTCTCACTCCCTGTGCAAGGAAGTAGAGCCTTGGCGAGGGCCAAGGACGGAGGTGGCCAGACCTGAGTGCTTGAGTTGGGAGTTAGGGTGTGAGCATAGCTGAAGGTAGGGTGGGCCTTTCTTCCTTGCTGTTCCGTAGGTAGCGAAAATGCCTTGTAGTGGATGCGAGCTTCGGCTGGAAGCCAGTGGAAGTGTGCGGAGAGCGGGGTGAATGGAAGTTGAAAAAGTGCAGGGTTTGATGGCACAAGCAGGGGATCCAGACCAGCGGGTTGGCAGAATGTCAGAAGGGAGAGGAAAGTGCCTGGATTACGGACCTGTCCGTTTTTCCTGTTGTGAATTTGGTCGTACTCTACGGATTGTTGTAAGAGGATGAACTGCAGGAGCGGGTCACTCTTTGATGTTTGATAGAGAAGAAGGCGTGTCGGTAAGGTCTTTGCACTCTGGGAGGCGACACTGGGTTGTCAGCCTTGATGGAGAGGTTTGAGAGGCAGGCTTACCAGGAGGGGAGAGTTCCGTCTTGTCAAGGTTGAGTTGAGGTGGTGGCGAATCCAAGTTGAGATATCTGGGGGGGGTGATAGCAGAGATGGAGAGACATGTGAGGATATGATGGAGCCGAGTGACTTGGTTGTATAGACAGAAGAGGAGAGGGGCTAGACGAGCCTGGGGGACACCAGTAGTGAGCGTACATGGATTGCAAACAGATCTCTTCACGTCACTGGTCGGAGCGGCTGCAAGTATGATGATCAGAGTGTGCCATTGGACCCACGAGAGGGTGGGAAATGTCTGATTGTTAGATTACGGTTAGCTTAGGAGGATGAGAACGAGGAGAGAGTAGCTTTGCGTGCGGAGAGCCTCCATGACACAGAGAAGAGCAGTCTTAGGTTGAGTGACCATCTTGAGCTGACTGGTTAGCGGTAAGAAGATCATTTGAGAGAGATAAGGAAAGTTGATCAGAGAAGCCGCTAAGTGTTTGAAAGAAAATGGAATAGAGACTCTCATAGCTCTCGATGTCAGATGAGTCGAGTGTTGATTTCTTGAGAAGGGGAGCACTGAGCACTTTGAAGTCGAGGGGATGCAGAGGGTGGTCAGGGGATGATTTGATGAGGAGGGAGGTATTTGGGAGAAGGTCTCCAGAGATGGTCTGGGAAGGGAAGGGGGGTGGGGTTGGGTGGCAGACCTCTGTTGAAGGATGTATCTGGAGAGAGAGGGGAGAAAGAGGTAAGAGTGGGTAGTTTGAGCTAAGTGGACTCAATAAAGGCTTAGTGAATGAGTAGCGGATGTCGTAACTTTTTGTCAAAGTGGTTGAAATGTCCACAGAGGGGAGAGGGGGGGAGAGTTTCCTAGGGTTAAAGGCAAAGTTTAGAAATTTAGAGTGGTAGAAAGTGGCTTTAACAGCAGATAGAATAAGAGAAGGTAGAAAGGAGGGAGTGAAAGGATGATAGGTCCTCCGGAAGTTTCATTTTCGCTCAGCTGCCCGTAGCCCTGTTCTGTAAGCTCGCAAGGAGTCACTCAGCCACGGAGTAGGAGGGGAGGGCCGAGCGGAAAGGGGACAGGGCGAGTCATAGGATGCGGGAAGGGAGGAGAGTAGGGTCGAAGAGGCAGAATCGGGAGACAAGAGGGAGAAGGATTTAGCAGAAGGGAGCGATGATAAGATAGAAGAGGAGAGAGTAGTGGGACAGAGAGAGAGCAAAGATTGTGACGGCACATGACCATCTGGGTAGGAGCTGAGTGGTTAGGGTTGGTGGAAAGGGAGACAGAAAAGGAAACTAAGTAGTGATCAGAGACCTGGAGGGGGGGAGGGTTTGCAGTGAGATTAGTAGGTCGAGCAGCCTCTAGAAAAGTATAGGCTGAGATAAACTCTGCGTTCTTGACTGCAAATTGGCTGTTCCAAATGCTAACAGAGACCCGGAATTCCACATGGGTTGTAAAAGTAAAGGCTGAGATGAACTCTGCGTTCTTGACTGCAAATTGGCTGTTCCAAATGCTAACAGAGACCCGGAATTCCACATGGGTTGTGCACGCAGGGTACACTAAATTAGAAGGGTTGCAGCCAGGGTGTGTCTGTAAAGCCTACCCAGAGATATAGAAAACACACACATAGTTGACAAAGCTACAAAAGAGCAACATAAGAAAATCTAGGTAAGATACTCAAGTGAGAGAGTTGTGTGGCGCCTTCCTCGAACGACTTGGCATAACTGTCTTTGTTTTGGCGACTCTCTTTGTTTTGTGACAAAACTGACACGACCGCCGCTTACAGCTGCGACTGAGAAACCAGGGGAGACTGAAGAGCTAACACTGATTGCCTAGGAGAAGTGAAACCAGTCCCCCACCTATACAGCCACTGATTACCAAAGAAAGTCACACAGTTCCTGCCCCTTGAGCCTGGTTGATGTGTCAACAACTATCTGAAAATTATGATCAGTCAGCAGTTCACACACCAAGTAGATGGGAAGACAGGCAGCAGTAGATGGCCCTAGCTAGCAAAAAGACAGTACTAGACCACAACGGATAAAGAAAAAAATATACATACATATCACTCCTGGAGATATCAGGAGTCCTCTAGCTATAGAATGAAGCACGATTGTAGTGAAGTTCTTCAGGTTCAAGGACGAGCTTGAGGTTCTTGAAAGAGCGAAAACTCTTAAAGGGTCCAACATCTTCATCAATGAGGATTTCGCTGAGGCAGTCCACCAAAGAAGAGAATAACTCATGCCAGCTATGAATGCTGCACGAGAATGTGGGGACATAGCCTACCTGCAGTATGACAAACTGATTGTTCACCCTTCTCCCAAGGGCCTATGAGGAGTGACAGAAATACACCTTTGGGTTAGTAATCTCAGCCTCCCCCCACACACACACACACACACACACACACACTGACTATCTGCTGGTTCATGCTCGGACAATCAAATACTCTGAACTTACCAAAGAAAGGTCTGTTGATTGCTCATACAGTATGAATAAATGCAGTTTAGGTATTACAATTAATTAATTGTGCAGTCATACCATTTATGTATTAGCAATATCAGAGACTCATTTGAGGATGCAAACATCTCAAAACATGGATTATACACTGAGTGTACAAAACATTAAGAACACCTGCTCTTTCCATGACAGACTGACCAGGRGAATCCAGGTGAAAGCTATGATCCTTTATTGATGTCACCTGTTAAATCCACTTCAATGTAGATGGAGATGAGAGAGGTTCATTTTTATTTTTTTTGTCTTGAGACATCTATTGAATGGGTGAATGGGCAAGACAAAATATTTTAGTTCCTTTGAACTGGGTATGGTACATTTAGGAGGTGCCAGATGGACCGGTATCGAGAATGGTCCACTTCCCAAAGGACATCCGGCCAACTTGACACAACTTTGGGAAGTATTTACCACAGTTACCATTTCGATAGATGCATGCATCAGTACCTAGGCTGCAAAAATGTATTTACAAGGATATGTCCACTGTCAGCTGGCTACTGTAGGAAAGTTTTGTACACTCAGTGTATAATCCATGTTTTGAGATGTTTGCATCCTCAAATGAGTCTCTGATATTGCTAATACATAAATGGTATGACTGCACAATTAATTAATRGTAATACRTAAACTGCATTTATTCATACTGTATGAGCAATCAACAGACCTTTCTTTGGTAAGTTCAGAGTATTTGATTGTCCGAGCATGAACCAGCAGATAGTCAGTGTGTGTGTGTGTGTGTGTGTGTGTGTGTGTGTGGGGGGGGCTGAGATTACTAACCCAAAGGTGTATTTCTGTCACTCCTCATAGGCCCTACTGTAACGATGTGCACAGAGTCAGGAAGCAAGTTCAGGGAGTGAGTGTTTTAATAAAATTAACATAATACAAACCAAGAACCTCGAACAATGAATAGACATGAAACAGAAACAATGACACCTGGGGAAGGAACCAAAGGGAGTGACATACATAGGGCAGGTGAGTCCAGGTGAGTCTGAAGACGCGCAGGTGCGCGTAACGATGGTAACAGGTGTGTGCCATAACTAGCAGCCTGGTGACCTAGAGGCCGGAGAGGGAGCACACGTGACAGTTACAATCTAATGAAACATTTGGTACATAAACAGGATCCTTTTAGCCCYTATGTGTCATCCTATGAAGTGGACGTTATGTTGCGTAGTGTTGCGCACTAGTCTCCCTCTCATTTCAGTAGATATATTTTGCCGTAATGATCTGGCAACATGCAACAAGGGATGTAGCCTACAGTCAGAGAGGGAAGATGGACAATGTTGATTGGCAGGTGAAATTATGTCCAATGGGGTTGCAAGGTAAAAGTGGGACTGGGATGTGGGATTAGGTCGGCTCCTTGCTTGGCAGAGATCTCAGAAAAGGTCAAATTGTGAACCCGCGACCCAAATTGATCACATAGAATCTAGTATTTTCGCTGTTATATTTTTCGTAGATTGGTGTTATTCTACAAAGTTCTATCTAGCGCTYCAGTGYGTGGGAGGGCTGTGACAGATGATTGGCTAAAATGTATGGATGACASGAAGTTAGTGGGTGCAGTGCTAGACTTTAGTGCTGCTTTTGATGTAATTGATCATGAACTGTTGCTAGGTAAACTCAAATGTRATGCTGCTCTATTCTGGATGGTAAGCTATCTATCCAGGAGAAGGCAAAAAGTATTATTTAATGGTAGCTTTTCGAACAGTAAAGATTTACACTGTGGTGTTCCTCAAGTTAGCTGCCTAGACCCACTTCTTTACTAATGATTTACTGTACCCTCAGTAATGAATAAAGCAAGAGTGGTTATGTATCCTGATGACTCTACAATGTATGGCGCTGCATCAGCATATAATGAGTTAACAAATGTACTGAACAAAGAACAGTGTCTGAGTGGGTTAACGTTAACAAATTGGTGTTGACTATTTCCTCAAACAAAATGTATTGTATTTGGTCCAAGATAAATGCTTGCTGGTGACCCTCAGTTAAACTTGTCGATGGATGGGTTGCCTGTGGAACAAGGTGATAAGACCAAACTGCTTGGTGTCACATTGGACGCAGCTCTATCCTGGTCTGAACATATAGATAACCTTGTAATCGAAATAGGTAGGGGCATTGCTATAACAAGAAAATGTTCTGAGTATGTAACATCCAGCGCTCTTAATCAGGGAATTCAAAGCTTTGGTTCTATCACACCTAGAGTACTGTCCAGTCATATGGTCATCTGCTGCAAAAAAAACTAGCTCAAAACAGTGCAGCCTGATTGGTTATTCATTGCTCTAACCGTATGAATGTCTACTGAATGCATCTTAATCTCTCATGGCTTCCTGTTTTTTTTTGGGGGGGGGGGTGTAGTAATTTTCAAGAAACCAAAGTACTTTTTTGTCCAACTAGTGTAACGAACATAACCACCACCAAGTCAGACAGGCACGTTAATCTTATACCCCCCAGACCAAGGACAAATCTCAAATCTAAAGTAATATACAGAGCCATCACTGAATGGAATTCTTTAAGAAATCACATTTCTCAGGCAAAAAGTAAATCCAACTTCAAGAAAACAATAAAAGAACATCTAATGTGATCGACCATTATGACTGGACAGATACTAATCCCACTGAAATACATTTAATGTAATGTAATACATTTAATGTAATGTAATACATTTAATGTAATGTAATACATGTAATACATTTAACTGAATGTTAAATGTATTACCTGTAAGGTATTTTAATGGTCTTTAATGTCTACTTGTTAAGTGTTTGTAATGTCTTTATAGTTCTGTTTGAACCACAGGAAGAATAGCTGACGTTATAGCGTCAGCGAATGGGGATCTTAATAAAAAAATAAATAATTAAATTCCCAGATCTAATGAGATTCCTGGGAATACCAGGAACCTGGAAGAGCTGCATGATTGGCGAATAAATCATGGTCATAAAATACCCCAGAGGATGTCTGTTTGCGCATAGATATCTAACTGTAACTTTTTCAACCCTGTGACCTATTGACCTCTGACCTGTGTGGGTTTGTCCTCAGGGTCGTCTCCCGGTGAAGTGGATGGCTCCTGAGGCGCTCTTCGACCGTGTGTACACTCACCAGAGCGATGTGTAAGTACTGTAACTTGTTTTTACTCTCTCTCACACCCATACAGTCCACTGGGCACAGACGTCAATTCAACGTCTATTCCACATTGGGTGAACGTAATTTTATTAAAAGCAGGAACTCAGCCTAGACTGTGTTCATTCGGCACCAAATGCAAGAAAAACTATTAAAACAGGGAGGGACTAGCTAGACCTGTACAATAAAACACTTTTATATTATTTTTCAGTTGCAAAACACTTTAAAACATTTGTCATTGTGTGCCCTAATTAACACAACCCTGGCCTATACACTCACTGGCTGTAGCTCTGTGATGCAAATTGTTTTGCATTAAGACCGAGGGGATAAGATGGTGGGATGGTGGTGGGGGATCGGGTACAGGAGGTCAGTGAGGTGTTTTGTTTGTGGTGGAGTTAGTGGGTGCGGGGTGGTATTTTTMMGGGGGMGGGTTGTGTACCGGCCCGGTCTGTGGCAAAAGTGAAAGTTTCACGCTAGACTTGCAGCCAATGCTGTGTTACTAATCTGCCTGTCTTCAAAGCCTCTGGAAGGGGCCAGAGCCCACCTCCCCCTGCCCTGCTCGGAAGTCTCCCGTAGACCTCCTTCAAGTCTTTCACACATAACTGAACGCAACAATACCACCTCGCCCCCAACCTTCAAATTAGGCCTCCTCTCTCCTCTCTCACCTTCCACCCATTCTGCACACACTCGTCTCTCAGTCTTGAGTCTTCATTCTTTGAACATGTGGCTCATCTTTTTCGGGGGCCTTTTCCGTGAACAAAATAATCCCTATTTTCCCCCTCTCCGTTTTCATTTTCATTAATCTCGAAAGTGAATGGSAGCAGACCTGTCTTTCCTCATCTCTTTCAAGGAGTACTTGCTCTGAAAAAGGAAACAGAAGAACAAAAGAGTAGCCGACTCCCCCATCTGAATCACACTTTAGGCAAAAAACTGATCCATAACATGACATCAGATTAAATGAGTATACGATGTCTCATTTGGATTAAGTAATACCCCCATGGTCTGARGTATGTGTACTGATCTCCTTTTTACAATTCATATACATATTGTTGTTTGTCAAGGAAAATGTTAGAGTGAAATGCCCAACCAGCTAACAGTGAGCACTGATTTGAGCCACAGAAGTATGCTATTCTGCATCAGCTTCATTTATTTAGGCTAGTTAGCAGACCAGCCTCACCCCCCCATTCCCCTGTTGTATTCTACCTTCGTGTGTGTGTGAGAGAGAGAGAGACAGAGAGAGAGCGCTTGTGTGTATATCTACATGGCCCAATGGAATGATGAGAGGTGAGCGATGGATACAAAGTGCCATTGAATGGAGCAGAGGAGTATGTAAACAAACGGAAAGATATGGTGGGAGATAGGAGAGAACAAATTCAGGGCCAGTTATGTTAACAGATGMATGGAGAGATACCCACAGGACTAAATAGAAGAAAAGTGTGTCTGTGTCGTGTTCTCTTTGGGTCATTAACGTAGGCGTGTAGCTCTGTGTATGTGTGTGTGTGTGTGCCGCATTTCCCTGCGTGTGCTATAATACACTCTTTGTTGCTCCGAACTCACACACTGCCATGATGATTCATAGATTTTTTGTTGTTGAGATATGCCATTCAATGGAAGTGTTGTCTGTTCTCAGTGTATCTTTCCCCGGGGATTTTTTTCCCGCTGTTAAATTAATTTAGGGGAAACATTGATCTTGTGTATCACTGTATGTAAATACAGCATGCTATTGATGAATGTCAATATCAGGGTATTATTGATGCTTTCAATGAGTGTTGCAATAARGACCGGACACTGTACAGTACAGTGACAATGTACAGTAGAAGTGAGCTAGCTATTAACACCATTACATCCATCCATCATCCATTACATAAATAGTAATCTATACTGTTAGCCTTGTTATCTCTGAGTGGGTGGTCCAGTTCACTGTTTGTTTTGGTGTGTCACTCTGACTAGTGACTGGACAATGGGGGCCAGTGTGACATTGTGACTGTCCAGTATTGGGACAAAGGGCATCTTTGATGCCAGCGTGGCACGACCCACCAGCTGTAGGAGCGGGTCGGTGCCGCGGGGTGGTGCGGGCTACCGGAGGGAGGTCAGAAAGAGGGCATTGATAGTTACACCCTGCTACAGCTCATCCAAGCTCATCACCAAAACCTCTCTCTGCAACTGGATCATGGACTTCCTGATGTGATGCCCCAGTTGGTGAGGGTAGGTAACAACACCTCTGCCACGGTGACCATCAACACGGGAGCCRCTCAGGGGTGTGRGCTTAAGGTGTCCGCACGCTTCCCWGCCGAAACAGTTCAGAAGAGTTTGTGCATAWATTCTGACAACATTTTGTGACGTTTTTGTTTGTCTTGGACTTCGGTGAGGAAATTTTTCGGCTGTTTTGTCACACACATTTTTTACTGGTGGCAAGCCAAAGCTCTGAGCCAAAGTCTAAGCCTTTTCGTCGGTAATTGGTCAACAGTAGATCTTTTTCAATAAAGTCTTTGTTGTCATTCAACAAGAGACGACTTGTTTTCATGCAAATTTTTTCATTGAGAAATACTGCACCAAACATCTTATTTAGATGTAAAATTGCGCAACTAAGATCTCCTCTGCAAAAATGTCAAAATGAATGATCTTAGATTAATTCGGACTATTTTGAGGAAGTGTATATTGGCTACGGCATCTCAAAATGGACAAACTGTACTATTGCTGCGTTTTTCTTGTTATTCGACTGAAGGTATTTTAAGGGAGTATGCAAGCATGCTGATACCTTTAGTCCTCCCCTGTACTCCCTGTTCAACCATGACTGCGAGGCCACGSAAGACTCCAACACCATCATCAAGTTTGCTGACGACACGAAAGTTGTGGGCCTGATCACCGACGGCGATGATACCGCGTACAGGGAAGAGATCAGAGACTTGGCAGTGTTGTGCCAGGACAACAGTCTCTCCCTCAATGTCAGTAAGACCAAGGAGCTAATCGTGAACTACAAGAAAAAGAGGGGAAAGCACATCCACATCGACAGGGCTGTAGTGGAGCAGGTCAAGAGCTTCAAGTTCCTTGGCATCTACATCACATGCTCCACACACACCCGTGTAACTGATGTGAAATGGCTAGCTAGTTAGCGGTGGTGCGCGCTAATAGCGTTTCAATCGGTGACGTCACTCGCTCTGAGACCTTGAAGTAGTTGTTCCCCTTGCTCTGCAACGGCCGCAGATTTTGTGGAGCGATGGGTAACGATGCTTCGAGGGTGGCTGTTGTCGATGTGTGCAGAGGGTCCCTGGTTCGAGCCCAGGTAGGGGCGAGYAGAGGGACGGAAGCTAAACTGTTACACCTGCACAGTCGTGAAGAGGGCACGACAGCGCCTCTTTACATCACTAAGGACTTAACATGGTCGACACACACCTGCAGAGTCATGAAGATGGCACGACAGTCTTACCCCTCAAGAGGCTGAAAACATTTGGTATGGGCCCTCCGATTCTCAAAAGGTTCTACAGCTGCACCATTGAGAGCATCTTGACTGGCTGCATCACAGCTTGGTATGACAAATGAACCGCTCTCGACCGCAAAGCTCTACAGAGGGTGGTGCGGACGTCCCAGTACATCACTGTGGCCGAGCGCRCTGCCATCCAGGACCTCTATATCAGGCGATGTCAGAGGAAGGACCAAGAAATTGCACCAGCCAACCAAGCTATAGATTGTTCACTCTGCTAKCGTCCGGCAAGCGGTATCGGAGCATCAGTTCTCGGACCAACAGGCTCCGAGACAGCTTCTACCCCCAAGCCATAACACTGCTAAATAGTTAATTAAATGGTTACCCGGACTATCTGCATTMGCCATATCTTGCACTGACTCTCTGCACACTCACAAGACTATATACAGTGCATTCGGAAAGTATTCAGACCCCTTCCATTTTTCCATATTTTTTTTACGTTCTAAAATTCTAAAATGTATTAAATAAATAAAAATCCTCATCAATCTACACACAATACCCCATAATGGCAAAACAAAAACAGGTTTTTAGAAATGTTTGCAAATACCTTATTTACATGAGTATTCAGACCCTTTGCCATGAGACTCGAACTTGAGCTCAGGTGCATCCTGTTTCCATTGGTCATTCTTGAGATGTTGCTACAGCTTGATTGGAGTCCACCTTTGGTAAATTCAATTGATTGGACAAGATTTGGAAAGGCACACACCTGTCTATATAAGGTCCCACAGATGACAGTGCATGTTAGAGCAAAAACCAAGCCATGAGGTCAAAGGAATTGTCAGTAGAGCTCGGAGACAGGATTGTGTCAAGGCACAGATCTGGTGAAGGGTACCAAAACATTTTTGCAGCATTGAAGGTCCCCAAGAACACAGGGGCCTTGGTCAGGGAGGTGACCAAGAACGCTATGGTCACCCTATCTGAGCTCCAGAGTTTCTCTGTCGAGATGGGAGAATCTTCCAGAAGGACAACAATCTGCAGCACTCCACCAATCAGGTCTTTATGGTAGAGTGGCCAGACAGAAGGCACTCCTCAGTAAAAGGCACATGACAGCTTGCTTGGCCGTGTCATCACACAGTGAAATCATCAAAGTGCGCAGCTGAACACTGTATGCTGGAAACAATCAATTTGTTATTTTTGACAAAAACATAACCAATATTTGTTAAATATAAATACTGAACTTGTTTTTGCATGGATTCCGCGATGCTGTTTGCTTTTAACAGCGAGGACTGCTATTTCTTGTCCCGGAATCCCGCTCAATAGCCTGTTTGACAGAGCTGCTAGCCATCAAGCTAACAAAGTTAGTCCCAGATTAGTTTTGCAATGGAGCCCTTTTGTCTGGAGAAATAAATTAACGGTTCCAGCACTGTAGGAGCTGTATCTACTACGCTTTGTTTCGGGACAAACCGGATCACTCCGAGTTCCAATGCGGCAATTGTTTGCTTGCCGAGGATTATAGGCTTGAGGTGGCTTCCTTGATTACTCAAATCGCCAGCCTACGTAAGAAACTGGGGAAAGCACAGAGTGGAATGTTAACCTTTTCTACGCCGGTGGCTGGACGGCGTTCGGGCTTGTTGGATGCATCTCCGCCTTGTCGTTTGTCGTTATCCGACTGGTCGGTGTTGCCCGGAGATCCCCATCTGATATCGGAGTCAAAGGAGCACAGCAAGAGGAGCATGGCAATCAACGATGGTCGCATGTCATGTGCCGTGGAAGCTGAAGACAGTAGCCAACCGGCAAAGCAGTCTACACTCCCAACGAGAGACCTGGAGCGGATACAAACAACGAAAAGTTTTGCCGTCTCGGAGCCTGATTTTCCTGCACCTTCATCACTGGGGGTTCCCAGCGCTGGGGATATCCGAATCCTGTGAAGCGTGGGATTGGGCGGATTTCCTCATCCTTCTCACCAGCCGTGATTTTGGGCAGCTCCATGGTGAGAAATGTGACTGTTCCTGGTGCAAAAACAATGTCCTATCCCGGAGCTCAAGTAAATTACATTACTTAGCTACTCCTGAATTTACTACAACAGGACATGAAAATCGATTCCATTGTAGTCCACGTGGGTTTTAATTACATTATGAAGGGCAGCTAATGACATCATAAAAAGCTGATTGACTCTACTAGACACTAATAAAATACCCATCATATCTGGCCCTGTGCCCTCTCTGCTTCGTGGCATTGAACGCTTTCAATTTTCTTTCTCTTCACAACTGGCTACGTGATTGCAGCTCAATTGGTGTAACTTTTATTGACAATTTCGATACCTTTTTGAATCAAACACGTTTTATAAGGAGGATAGGATCCACCCAAATCATTTGTGTTCCTGGATCCTTTCACGGCATTGTAAGGCTGCGTTGAGACAATGATTTATCAATGATAAGTTACCAGCTCAGTTAATCCCTACCATTGTGACGCTGAGTTGTCATAATGCTTAAGCAAATGTACAGTACATTATACCAGGGGCGTTGGTAGACACAATGTAAGTCCCTCTAACTGCCCTGAATGCCTCTTCTGATCCTACAGCTGTTGTATGCAGTAATCGTGTGCCTATGAACCAGATTTATATTGTTAGCACTGAGGCGGTGTGCCCTAGTAGGAAGTCCACTGTGTGCWYCTCAACTATGCACTAACATAATCAACATGAGAATATCTACTTCTGCTAAGCTTCCCAGTAAAGCAATGAAAACAAGTAAGCATCCCAGAAGAAAAGTGCTCAAAATAGCCCACGTTATTTATTTATTTTACCTTTATTTAACTAGGCAAATCACTTAAGAAAATATTCTTATTTACCATGACGGCCTACCCCGGCCAAACCCTAACCCAGACCATGCTGGGCCAATTGTGCGGCGCCCTATGGGACTCCCAATCACGGCCAGTTGTGATACAGCCTGGAATCAAACCAGGGTCTGTAGTGACGCCTCTAGCACTGAGATGCAGTGCCTTAGACCACTGCGCCACTCGGGAGCCCACATTAACATATGTATCTTAAGAAACAAGGTTCATGAAATCAATAATTTGCTTGTAACAGATGACATTCATATCTCTGAAACTCACTTAGATAATACTGTTGATGATACAGTGGTAGCAATACAAGGTTATAACATTTACAGAAAAGACAYAAATGCCAATGGTGGATGTGTTGATGTTTATATTGAGAACCACATTCCTGTAAAGCTTAGAGAGGATCTCATGTTAAATACTGTCGAAGTAATATGGTTACAGGTTCATCTGCCTCACCTAAAACCCATTCTGGTGGGAAGCTGCTATAGACCACCATGTGCTAACAGTCAGTATCTGGATAACGTGTGAAATGCTTGAAAATGTATGTGATATCAACAGAGAGGTATATTTTTGGGGTGATTTAAATATTGACTGGCTTTCATCAAGCTGCCTACTCAAAAAAAATCTTAAGTGTAACCGGTGCCTGCAACCTGGTTCATGTTATCAGTCAGGGTAGTTACAAACAGCACAGGAATGAAATCATCAACATGTATTGATCACATCTTTACTGATGTTGCAGAAATTAGCTTGAAAGCAGTATCTAGATCCATCGGATGTAGTGATCACAATATAGTACCCATATCTAGGAAAACCAAAGTTCCAAAGGCTGGTCTGATGGCAGTTTTCAGCTCCTCTCTCAGCTGGCTAACCTGGTTTCGTAGCTCTGCCGACTGCATCTCTGCCTTTTTCGTCCATTTTGTCAATTCATTTCTGCTTCATTTCAGTTAATGCCTGTAGAATAGCTTCTTGTCCAGTCGCCTCGACTGCAGTGTTCAGCCGTTGGGGTAGCCTCATGGTCCTTGGCTAGGCTAGCTGGTCTGTTAGCATTAGCCTTACGCTGATTCTTGCAGTTGGTGCCTGGCATCGTTGACAAAAACATGACAGTAAGCCTTAAAATTGAGTCTCAGATTGTAGAGTGGTATTTTAATCAACATTACAATCTGCCCATATGTTTTGGAACAAGGAGCTCAGAAAAGTARGTCCTCACATGGCGCCGCTCCTCATCTTCCCCTACAGGCCCTAGATTTGTCGCACCTGGACTACTGTTCAGTCGTGTGGTCAGTTGCCACAAAAAGGGACTTAGGAAAATTGCAATTGGCTCAGAACAGGGCTGCACGGCTAGCCCTTGGATGCACACAGAGAGCTAACATTAATAATATGCATGTCAATCTCTCCTGGCTAATGTTTTTGAATTTGAAGCTGTGTTGAGAGAATGCCAAGAATGTGCAAAGCTGTCATCAAGGCAAAGGGTGGCTACTTTGAAGAATCTCAAATATATAATATATTTTGATTTGTTTAACAATTTTTTGGTTACTACATGATTCCATATGTGTTATTTCATAGTGTTGATGTCTTCACTATTATTATACAATGTAGAAAATAGTAAAAATAAAGAAAAACCCTTGCATGAGTAGGTGTGCCCAAACGTTTGACTGGAACTGTATATACATTAGCAAAAATGTTTTTTGCTTTGTCATTATGGGGTATTGTGTGTAGATTGATGAGGGGAAAATAACACTTTAATCAATTTTCGAATAAGGCTGAAACGTAACAAAACGTGGAAAAAGTCAAGGGTYTGACTACTTTCCGAATGCACTGTATACACTCACTCACACACATTACATTGACACTCTCACACAAACCCAAACACATTCACATACACTACATACGCACAAACATAACACACATATATACCAATGTCACACACACACATACTTTCACAATCATCATATGCTGCTGCTACTCTGTTCTTTATTTTACTCTTGTTATTATCTATCCTGATGCCTAGTCACTTTACCTTGGCTTTATGTACATATCTACCTCAAATATATTGTATCCCTGCACAGTGATATGGTACTGGTACTCCCTGTATATAGTTCCTCTTGTGATACTATTTGTATATTTCTTATTTTCTTATTTTTAAGTCTGCCTCGTTGTGAAGGGCTCGTAAAGCAAGCATTTCACGGTAAAGTTGTATTCGGTACATGTGTCCAATACAATTCCATTTGATTTGTTCCCCACCACCTCAACACAAAACATCCATTTGTCAAACTGAGTACATCTAAATTAATGCTAGGGGAGAACTTTAATAGAGGATGTTTAGCATTTTAATTAATGGAATCAATGGAATGACAGCAGCTGTGGGTTCTTTAAACAGTTACCCTTCAACCCTTTGGTTCTCTTAGCAGTACCTGTGGAAATCTTGTGAGGAAAAAATATATTATAATGATATGTACTTTCATACTTTCATACTTTCATCGCTATCAATTGTTATCACTTGTATGTATGTATGTATGTATGTATGTATGTATGTATGTATCAATGGATGTATAACATGATAATAGTGATGAAATCAATCTTGTTGAATATGTGTGTATTAGAGTTCTCATCTGGCCTGAAAATTGAAGCCTGGTCTGACCCAAACCCGATGAGCTGAAGCCCGAGCCCAGGCAAGAAATGTAATGGCAGATTTATAGACCATGTTGGTTGCTATTTTGCTAAAGTTAACCAGAAGGTTATTCACTTACACTGGTGTTGACAACAATGTGGCAGAGACATCATCAAGCGGAGTGAGGAGAGAGGGAAAAGCCCTTGCCTTGTCTAAGAAAAGTTAGGAGAGGGGAAAACCCAAATTGAGTATAATCAACAACTGTCATATGTAGACTCAGGGTGTATAAAACATCCATATATATTTTCAAAAATTAGACAGATGCTCCTTCTGTTGCCCGTTTAGGTGTTTGTTTGATTCCGTGAGGTCCAACTGCCTCAGACAACCACAACATGTAAGCTACACTATATATGCAAAAGTATGTGGACACGTCAGCACAAGCAACGTCAGCACAATAACTTTTCGTCGAGAGCGTCATGAAATGGATTTCCATGGCCGAGCAGCCGCACACAAGCCTTAGATCACCATGCGCAATGCCAAGCGACGGCTGGAGTGGTGTAAAGCTCGCTGCCATTGGACTCTGGAGCAGTGGAGATGCGTTCTCTGGAGTGGTGAATCACGCTTCACCATCTGGCTGTCCAGCGGAGGAATCTGAGTTTGGTGGAWGCCAGGAGAACGCTACCTGCCCGAATGCGTAGTGCCACCTGTAAAGTTTGGTGGATGAGGAATAATGGTCGGTGGCCATTTAGTTCAAATGAAGAGAAATCAAAACGCTACCACATACAATGACATTCTAGACGATTCTGTCCTTCCAACTTTGTGGAAACAGTTTGGAGAAGGCCCTTTCCTGTTTCAGCATGACAATGCCCCATACAGAAATGTTGTCGAGATTGGTGTGGAAGAACTTACCTGGCCTGCACAGAGCCCTGACCTCAACCCCATCGAACAGCTTTGGGATGAATTGGAACGCTGACTGTGAGCCAGGCCTAATCGCCCAACATCAGTGCCCAACCTCACTAATGKTTTTGTGGCTGAATGGAASCAAGTCCCCACAGCAATGTTCCAACGTGTAGTGGAAAGCCTTCCCAGAGGACTGGAGGCTGTTATAGCAGCACAGGAGGGACCAACTCCATATTAATGCCCATGATTTTGGAATGAGATGTTTGACGAGCAGGTGTCCACATACTTTGTCATGTATTGTATGTTGAATAAAACAATTTCACGAATTCCACTGTTTTTACACTTTGCCATGTTGTAGTAAAGATTTTAGTAATTGTTTTCATTAGAATAGATTCTGTGATTTAATTTTTTTTTTAAATATTCAGCATTGTTTACGCTGTTCCAAGCAAACATAATTTTTTGTTTTTATAATAGGCCCACCTTTACACACATGGGTCACACAGTGCTCTCCGTCTTCTTGATCGCTTTCTTCTTGTTATTATCATCATTATAATAATAAGCATGCTAATATCATCATCAGTAGGCTTAGTTTTAAAATGAAATAACAAAGGGAGCCTTGAATAATTCAACAGATAAACTGCAACGTCAGCAATTGTAGGATTGCGACTGTGTTTAATCTTTATAGTCTAATAAATACTTTTTCCATTAGAACAGACTCTCTGTGATTTCTTATCTGTTTGGTGCTGTTTACACTGTTTCAAACAGTCAGAAAACACAAACTTTTTTAATATCAAATGGTGTCTTGAATAATTAAATAATAAATAAATAAATGTTCTGGATATTATTAGCTATAGGCCGGCCTTTGGCCTAACGGGTGCATGCACGTGTCACGTGAACAGAGCATAGCAGGGAAGGCACATTTAGCGAATAGGGAATGTTTTTGCAGTCTGAACAAAAGAGGGATTTRGGTAACATAACTTTTCAGTCAGAGAAACAAGTAAGAAACAAATGTATAACTAATTAGATAGCAGCTTCAGCGCAATACAGCGTGTACTTTCTCCTGCAGCTGAAGGAGGAGAGAGAGAGATAGGGTGTACCATTCACACAGGCACGCACTGTAAAGAAAAATATATGCAATGAAAAAATTATTGAAAACACAGGCCCGGCCCGAACCCGTTAGGCCCCATCAGGTTGGGGCTGAAATTGAGAACTCTAGTGTGTATGTGTTTTTCTTCACAGCTGGTCATTTGGGGTGCTAATGTGGGAGATCTTCACCCTGGGGGGTTCTCCGTACCCCGGCATCCCCGTAGAAGAGCTCTTCAAGCTGCTGAAAGAGGGCCATCGCATGGACAAGCCTGGCAACTGCACCAACGAGCTGTATGATACCATCTTTATCTTTTTATCTCAAACACACACACATGCATGCACGTAGGCAGGCGCACAAGCACGAATGTGTGCATTCACGCAGGCAGGCACACACGCACACAAACACACATAAACCTTATTGGGGTCCCCACCCTCACCCCATCTCCATCAGATCAATGACCCTACACATCTGGCCTGGGTCTGTATCAATGTCCTCATTCACAATGGGGCCTGTCCAGTCACACAGAAAACAATGTTACYGCCTACACCGGTACTGTAGGGCCTAATGTTCTCACACTGTACTGGAAACAGTGAAGCCCACAGTGGAGACAGACAAACAGACCAAGGATAGGATTGGCATTGGGGTCCATCAGTCTTGAACGTTAAAGAGTACAGAGAAATAGAACCTGCATAGCTCTGTGTTTGGATTCTCTGGTTCATACCTGGACACTTAGGCTCAGAGAAATCAGTCTTAATCATCTCACCCACTTTGACAGTGTTTTAGAGAAGAACAGCAGTCTGTTTAATGGGTGACAAGGCATGTACTTTGGAAATATATAATACAGGACTTTTGTTAACCTCTCTCTCTCTCNAACCCTACTGGGGTCCCCACCATCTCCATCAGATCCATGATTCTACACAGCTGGCCTGGGCCTGTATCAATGGTGTCATTCACATTGGGCCCTTTCCAGTTACACAGCACATAATGTCACTGCCTGCACCGGTATTGTCGGGCCTAATGTTCTCACACTGTACTGGAAACAGTGAAATCTACAGTGGAGTCAGACAGACCTAGGATAGTATTGGTATTGGCGTGCATTTGTCTTAAACGTTAGAGAGTGCAGAGAAATAGAACCAGCATAGCTCTGTGTTTGGATTGGCTGGTTCATACCTTGACACCTAGGTTCAGAGAAATGAGTCTTTATCATCTCACCCACTTTTGACAGGCAATTGGACAATGATTTTAGAAATGTGCATCAGTCTGTTGAATGGGTGGCATGGCATGTGTTTTGGAAAGAAAAACAATGAAGTACTTTTACTAACCATTCAAACTCCTTGTTTCTCTCTCTGTCTCTCTCTCCTCTCTCTCTCTCTCTCTCTCTCTCTCTCTCTCTCTCTCAGGTACATGATGATGAAAGACTGTTGGCATGCCATTTCCTCCCATCGGCCCACCTTCAAGCAGTTGGTGGAGGATCTAGACCGTATCCTGACCCTGGTCACCAATGAGGTGAGGGCACAAACCAGAGTCATTCCGCTTCACCATCACACCTGTTCACACTAGGGCTGTGGCGCTCATGAAATTTTGTCAGCCGGTCTCATGGTAATTGACTGTTAATGAACATAAGCGCGTTCAGCATCCCTGGCTATCGTACTGCTGTTGGGGTAGGGTAAATTCTATGCACTTGAATAGCGGATGGAGGAGGCTTTTGCTGCGATTCCTTTTCATACCCGCCAGGTAGGCTACTCCAGTTGTAAAGCGACGCAATGTGCTTAATATTAGAAAAGTTGAGAAAAAAATATAGTAGGCCTAGTCTATGGAAACCTGATGGGAGCCTCGTCTTTTTAATAGAGGCCATCAACACTTTTGCATAGCCTATGGAAATGTTGAGCAACATGGGCTTATAGGAACACTTATTTCATTCCATGCATCAACCAGCTATGAGGAGCTGGCTCTCCTATTTTGCTCTAACTCTGAATGCCAGAGCTCTCATGAAGTGTTTTATTAGATTTTTTGCATTGATGTCAGAATGATTAGTGGAACAATATAGCGCTGAGCACCGACCATAAGCGACTGACCCTTAGCAAGTTTGATAGGCTACTAATGACCATCAGRGGCATCAGAGAGCAGTTTTGGAGAAGTCTAGTTAAGTGGAATTTGACTGCTGTCATGACAAGTGACTGCCGGTGTGGCGGTAATGCGGTCACCGTAACAGCCCAAGGTCACAATCACCTACAATCAATCTGAAGTCTGAGAAACTTACTTGTAGTGCCTTCAGAAGTATTCTGACCCCTTGACTTTTTCCACATTTTGTTACGTTACAGCCTTATTCTAAAAAAATGTTTTTATCTACACACATTACCACAATGATCAAGCGAAAACAGGGTTTTATATTTTGGACATTTTTGCAAATGTATTAAAAAAAACAGATACCTTTATTTACATAAGTATTCAGACCCCTTTGCTATGAGGCTCGAAATTGAACTCAGGTGCATCCTGTTTGCATTGATCATCCTTGAGATGTTTCTACAACTTGATTGGAGTCCACCTGTGGTAAATTCAATTGATTGGATATGATTTGTAAAGGCACACACCTGTCTTTATAAGGTCGCACAGTTTACAGTGCATGTCAGAGCAAAACCCAAGCCATGAGGTCAAAGGAATTGCCCGTAGATCTCWGAGACAGGATTGTGTTGAGGAACAGATCTGGGGAAGGGTACCAAAACATGTCAGCAGCATTGAATGTCCCCAAGAACACAGTGGCATCCATGATTCTTAAATGGAAGTTTGGAACCACCAAGACTCTTCCTAGAACTATCTTCTCTAAAACAAACTGAGCAATCCGGGGAGAAGGGCCTTGGTCAGGGAGGTGACCAAGAACCCGATGGTCACACTGACAGAGCTCTAGAGTTCCTCTGTGGAGATGGGAGAACCTTCCAGAAGGACAACCATCTCTGCAGCACTCCACCAATCAGGTCTTTATGGTAGAGTGGCCAGACAGAAGGCACTCCTCAGTAAAAGGCACATGACAGCCCGCTTGGAGTTGCCAAAAGGCACCTAAAGACTCTCAGACCATGAGAAACAAGATTCTTTGGTCTGATGAAACCAAGATTGAACTCTTTGGCCTGAATGCCCAGTGTCATGTTTGGAGGAAACCTGGCATCATCCCTACGGTGAAGCATGGTGGTGGCAGCATCATGCTGTGGAGATGTTTTTCAGCGGCAGGGACTGGGAGATTAGTCAGGATCAAAGGAAAGATGAACGGAGCAAAGTACAGAGATATCCTTGATGAAAACCTGCTCCAGAGCGCTCAGGACTTCAGACTGGGGGCGAATGTTCTCCTTCCAACAGGACAACGACCCTAAGCACACAGCCAAAGACGCAGTAGTGGCTTTGGGACAAGTCTCTGAATGTCCTTGAGTAGCCCAGCCAGAGCCCAGACTTGAACCCGACCGAACAGCTCTAGAGACCTGAAATTAGCTGTGCAGCGACACTCCCCATCCAACCTGACAGAGGTTGAGAGGATCTCAAATCAAATCAAACTTTATTTGTCACATGCGCTGAATACAGCTGAATACAAGTGTAGACCTTACAGTGAAATGCTTACTTACAAGCCCTTAACCAACAGTGCAGTTCAAGAAGAGTTAATAAAATATTTACCAAATAAAGTAAATAATAAAAAGTAACACAATAAAATAACAATAAAGAGGCTATATACAGGGGGTACCGGTACCGATTCAATGTTGGGGGGTAAAGGTTAGTTGAGGTAATTTGTACATGTAGTTGGGGTTAAGTGACTATGCATAGGTGATAAACAGCGTGTAGTWGCAGTGTACAAAACAAATGTAGGGGGGGTGTCCATTTGATTAATTGTGGAGCAGTCTTATGGCTTGAGGGTAGAAGCTGTTAAGGAGCCTTTTGGTCCAAGACTTGGCACCGCTTTCCGTGCGGAAAAAAACAGTCTATGACTTGGGTGACTGGAATCTCAGACAATTTTATGGTCTTTCCTCTGACACCGCCTATTATATAGGTCCTGGATGGCAGGAAGATTGGCCCCAGTGATGTACTCGGCCATACGCACTACCCTCTGTAGCGCCTTGCGGTTAGATGCCGAGCATTTGCCATACCAGGCGGTGATGAAACCGGGCAGGATGCTCTCGATGGTGCAGCTGTCAGTGAAAACACTTGCCAGTTGGTCCGAGCGTGCTTTGAGTACACGTCCTGGTAATCCGTCTGGCCCCGCGGCTTTGTGACTGTTGACCTGTTTCAAGGTCTTGCTCACATCTGCTACCGAGAGAGCGTTATCACACAGTCATCCASAACAGCTGGTGCTCTCGTGCATGCTTCAGTGTTGCTTGCCTCGAAGCGAGCATAAAAGGCATTTCGCTCGTCTGGTAGGCTCTCGTCACTGGGCAGCTCACATCTGGGTTTCCCTTTGTAGTTTGTAATAGTTTTCAAGCCCTGCCACATCCGACGAGCATCAGAGCCGTGTGGCTCAGTTGGTAGAGCATGGCGCTTACAACGCCAGGGTTGTGGGTTCATTCCCCACGGGGGGACCAGGATGAATATGTATGAACTTTCCAATTTGTAAGTCGCTCTGGATAAGAGCGTCTGCTAAATGACATAAATGTAAATGTAAATGTAGTAGGATTCAATCTTAATTATATTGACGCTTTGCTTGTTTGATGGTTCGTCTGAGGGCATAGCGGGATTTCTTATAAACGTCCGGATGAGTTTCCCACTCCTTGATAGAGGCAGCTCTAGCCTTTAACTCGATGCGGATGTTGCCTGTAATCCATGGCTTCTGGTTGGGATATGTACGTACGGTCACTGTGGGGACGACGTCGTCAATGCACTTATTGATGAAGCCGATGACTGAGGTGGTATACTCCTCAATGCCATTGGATGAATCCCGGAACATATTCCAGTCTGTACTCACAAAACAGTCCTGTAGCTTAGCATCCACGTCATCTGACCACTTCCGTATTGAGCGAGTCACTGGTACTTCCTGCTCTATTTTTTGCTCGTAATCAGGAATCAGGAGGATAGAATTATTGTCGGATTTGCCAAATGGAGGGCGCGGGAGAGCTTTGTATGCATCTCTGTGTGTTGAGTAAAGGTGGTCTAGAGTTGCACATGTGACATGCTGGTAAAAATTTGGTAAAACTGATTTAAGTTTGCCTGCATTAAAGTCCCCGGCCACTAGGAGCGCGGCTTCTGGATTAGCATTTTCCTGTTAGCTTATGGAGTTGGTTGAGTGTGGTCTTAGTGCCAGCATCGGTCTGTGGTTTGTTAAAAGACAGCTATGAATAATATAGATGAGAACTCTCTTGGCAGATAGTGTCGTCTACAGCTTTTCATATGGTACTCTACCTCAGGCGAGCAGTACCTCGAGACTTCTTTAATATTAGACATTGCTCACCAGCTGTTCTTGACAAATAGACACACATGTCTAAAAAAAATTCAAAAAAACTGTTTTTGCTTTGTCATTATGGGGTATTATGTGTAGATTTTTGAGGAGAAAAACAAATGTAATACATTTTTGAATAAGGCTGTAACGTAACAAAGAAAGTGCACGGGTCAGAATACTTTCCCGAATGCACTGTATGACATAAACCTGTGCTTTATAAAGGGTGGCATTAGCACTTTTTAATAAAGGTAAATATCAAATTGATGCTTCAAAAAGCATTCATAACCCTGTCATGCATCTTGGTAGAGCATTGCATTGCCAGGATATTTGGTTTGATTCCCGTGACCACCCATACGTAAAAATTTATTCACGCATGGCTGTAAGTCATTTTGGATCAAAGTGTCTGCAAAATTGTATTATATTTCACTAAAACATTTATAGGATGGCCCAACCTCTTGAAGATGTGATATTTCCGTTTTTTTGCTTTATCATTATGGGCTATTGTGTGTAGATTGATGAGGGGGAAAACAATTTAATTCATTTTAGAATAAGGCTGAGGAAAAAGTCGGAATACTTTCCGAAGGCAATGTACGTACAGGGTTGGGGTCAATTCCCTTTCAATTCAGGAAGTAAACAGAAAATCCAATAAAAATATTTAGCATTGAGGAAAAAATGGAATTGGAATTTAAGTTTACTTCCTGAATTGACTGAATTTAAATGGAATTGACCCCAACCCTGCTGACCTCGTATCCTTGGAAGTGCTCGGCCACTGAGAAGTATGACGTAAAAGCATGTCAGACTACTCCAAAAGCTTGGAAAAAGATGAACACGATACAGGCTCACAGACACTCCAATTGGGGGCAAGCAAAGTTGAACAACACTTTTTTTTACAAGAATGTTCAAAAAGCATTAGAAGGAACCTGCGTTGGCTGACACATGACCTTCACAGTGACCAGAAAATGGCTGGTTGATGCAAACCAGGCCATGGCCCACTGATGTTGCCCAATCATAGAGAGCTACTCCGAGCTATTCCTCGCCTCGGAATAATGGTTTGTGTTTCTTTCCATTCCCCTCCTGTCGTGTGTGATATCCGTGCACGGGTCTGAAAAGGGGCTGTGGATGGAAATCTGTCAGGGCTCATCTGGCCTCAGACTGGGGCTCCATAGATAATGCCAAAAGCCCCAACTTCAAGGTTTCAGTTTGAACTTTTGAAATGTAATAAAGCGCCCCTTTTTCCCCTCCCCAAACCACTGGCATATGTGGAGCTCTTTAGTAATGTGAGATGCCTTGTGTTGAGCTGAGAAAATGGAAGCCAGCACTCTTTTTAAGAAGAACGCTCAAACCCCAAGAACACTTCTAAGGAGAGAGGAGGGTGCAGGGATAAAGACAAAATGACTGGTTTAAGTCGAAAAGCCCCAAAATGAATACAAAAAAAATATTTCTGTTTTTTATATTTTCCTTGGTTTTTGGGTGAGCGCTGAAGGTTGCCAGACTACGTTCAGCCACATTCCAATTTCAGATGTCAGGTTTGTTTGGATTGTGCTGGGGAGTGACGTTAAGCGGAGCGGTATAGATGTAGCCCCGGGTTGAGTGGCCCTCTCTTTTAGTTTGAACAGTCTCTCTCTCTCTCTCTCTCTCTTTATCTCTCTGGTCTGTCTTTCGCTCCCTCTCTCTCTCTCTTTCTTGCCCCTCCTCTCTTAGTTTGAACGCTCTCTCTCTGGTCTATTTCTCTCTCTCCCTCTCTTTGGTTTCTCTCTCTCTCTCTGGTCTCCCCCTCTCGCTCTTTCCCTCCCTCCCTCTCTGTGTTGTTCTCTCTCACTCTTTTGTTCTCTCGCTCTCTCTCTGGGTGCTCTGCCTTGCCCGCCCAGACACGTTGAACCACTTTATACTG
Organism: Salvelinus sp. IW2-2015; assembly: GCF_002910315.2. Classification (NCBI taxonomy): domain Eukaryota; kingdom Metazoa; phylum Chordata; class Actinopteri; order Salmoniformes; family Salmonidae; genus Salvelinus; species Salvelinus sp. IW2-2015. The sequence continues at coordinate 1,487,947 of NC_036865.1, read as the reverse complement.
AGACTAGCAGCAACCGGGTCAGCATTGCTCTATGTGAACCGTGCTGGAAAGTTCCTCTCGCTACAGCACGCACCATTTATTAAGTATTATTCGTGCAAATATTTTTATACGGATCCGATTTAAGATTATTTTCTCTCCTGGTGCCGCAAACGTTTTTTATGAATCTGTCCAATGTGATTTAGGAATAGTTTATAGTTTACATAATAGGTTATAGTTCTCTCACTCTCTCTATCTCTCCTCTCTAAACCTGTGAGTGTTATAGTTGTCTCACCCCCTTCTTCCCTCTTACCCTGTCTATGTGTACTGTAGGAGTATCTGGACCTGTGTGCCCCAGCGGAGCAGTATTCTCCCAGCTTCCAGGACACACGCAGTTCCTGTTCCTCCGGTGATGACTCTGTGTTCTCCCATGACCCCTTACCAGAGGAGCCCTGCCTCCCAAAGTACCAGCACATCAGTGGGGGCGTCAAAACATGAGGCCTCCCCTCCTCAATCCCTCCATCGAGCCTGACCTGCCCCTCACCATTACAACCCCCCCCCCAAAGAGACACTTCCATAGAGAGAAACTGAGATATACCCCCACTACTAACCCCCCCAAGCCACAAACCCCCAACCCCCCTCTGGCTCCCAATGGACTTTATTTTTAATTGTTTTATTTCACCTTTATTCAACCAGGTAGGCCAGTTGAGAACAAGTTCTCATTTGCAACTGCGACCTGGCCAAGATAAAGCAAAGCAGTGCGACAAAAACAAACAACACAGAGTTACACATAAACAAACGTACAGTCAATAACACAATAGAAAAAATCTATGTACAGTGTGTGCAAAGACAGAGTGTGCAAAGGACTAATGGACTGGATGAGACTGGGCTGGTGGCAGCGCTGCTGTTAGAACTGAACACATTCACCCACGTTCATACCCATGTTCAAGGTCTTAAGGAGAGGACAGGGACCCCCTTTCTTGACGTTTTGTTTCTTGTTCGGTTGTTTTCCACAAGAGTTTGGAATTTACAATTTGTGCGTTCCATGATTCCATTCCGTTGACTGCCATTCTAAGACTTTAGTTTGTGCCCAGAGGGAAAATATGGACCATAATGAACTGAAAAAAAACAAGGGACTCAAAAAGAGGACAGCAAAATAGGAAGGAGACTGAAAGAAGCATCAACTAACAAAAACAGTTAAATAGGAGAAGAGAGCATACAGACACGGCCTCTTGTTTATATTTTGTAATATTGTCTTGTTTCTTTTTACCTTCTCTTAATAATCCCACACACATATTATTATGGTGAAAAAATAATGCATAAATATAGTGCTGAGTAAAATTGTAAATATATTCAAATATGTATAAATATATAAATAGTATATATTTACAGTTAATTATTTTTTGTATGGACTCCAGAATAATTCCCCCCTCTCCCGTCCTCCCTCTTTGGGTTTGAGACAGGTGTGTCATCACCCAGGTTACGTTTCTGTTCTCTTGTGTTCTTTTAAAGACACAAACACAAGCATGCACACGTACACACACACACACACACACCTGTCTCGCTCTCACTCAATGACACAGTGGAGTATTGGCTTTCAGGGAAAGAGATAGCATGTTAATTTATTTACTTTTTTTATGAAATCAAAAAAGTTGAAAAAAGAACAAAAATAGTAAGGAAGAATTAATGCTATTAATGATGCTGATAACAAAGAATAAATAATTCATTATTTTTATTATGGTCATTTAAAATTATCTTTCAGAGGTAACAGAAACAAAGCTATTTTTGGTAGTGGGTGTTAAAAAGATTCCTGGTTTCGTACATTTTATATATAAATGTGAATATTAAGTTACAATTTAAATACTGTACATTTTATAGTCTGCTAATTCCTTTCTTATGTAGATGATGCAGTTTCTATCCAGTCATTTTACTCTTTCTTAGGTTTGCAAATGGAATGAGATTTCTGGATATTTACAGTACATTCAGAAAGTATTCAGACCCCTTCACTTTTTTCACATTTTGTTACGTTACAGCCTTATTCTAAAACTGATTAAATAAAACATTATCCTCATCAATCTACACACAATACCCCATAATGACAAAGTTAAAACAGGTTTTTGGACATTTTTGCAAATGTATTAAAAATAAAAAACAGATACCTTATTTACATAAGTATTCAAACCCTTTGCTATTTGACTCGAAATTGAGCTCAGGTGCATCCTGTTTCCATTGATCATCCTTTGAGATGTTTCTACAACTTGATTGGAGTCCACCTGTGGTAAATTCAATTGATTGGACATGATTTGTAAAGACACACACCTGTCTATATAAGGTCCCACAGTGAACAGTGCATGTCAGAGGTTGATGGAATTGTCCGTAGAGCTCCGAGACAGGATTGTGTCGAGCACAGATCTGGGGAAGGGTACCAAAACAATTCTGCAGCATTGAAGGTCCCCAAGAACACAGTGGCCTCCATCATTCTTAAATGAAAGAGGTTTGAAACCACCAAGACTCTTCCTAGAACTGGCCGCCCGGCCAAACTGAGCAATCGGGAGAGAAGGGCCTTGGTCAGGGTGGTGACCAAGAATCCGATGGTCACTCTGAAAGAGCTCCAGAGTCCCTGAGGAGATGGGAGAACCTTCCAGAAGGACAACCATCTCTGCAGCACTCTACCAATCAGGCCTTTATGGTAGAGTGGCCAGACAGAAGCCACTCCTCAGTAAAAGACACATGACAACCCGCTTGGAGTTTGCCAAAAAGCACCTAAAGGACTTTCAGACCATGAGAAACAAGATTCTCTGGTCTGATGAAACCAAGATTGAACTCTTTGGACTGAATGCCAAGCGTCACGTCTGGAGGAAACCTGGCACCTCCTTACAGTGAAGCATGGTGGTGGCAGCATCATGCTGTGGGGATGTTTTTCAGCTTCATGGACTGGGAGACTAGTCAGGATCAAGGCAAAGATGAACAGAGCAAAGTACAGATGACAACATGCTTCAGAATGCTCAGGACCTCAGACTGGGGCGAAGGTTCTCTTTCCAACAGGACAACGACCCTAAACACACAGCCAAGACAATGCAGGAGTGGCTTCGGGACAAGTCTCTGAATGTCCTTGAGTGGCCCAGCCAGAGCCCAGACTTGAACCCGATCGAACGTCTCTAGGAAGACCTGAAAATAGCTGTGCACCGATGCTCCCCATCCAACCTGACAGAGCTTAAGAGGATCTGCAGAGAAGAATGGGAGAAACTCCCCAAATACAGATGTGCCAAGCTTGTGGCGTCATACCCAAAAAGACTCAAGGCTGTAATTGCTGCCAAAGGGGCTTCAACAAAGTACCAAGTAAAGGGTCTGGATACTTACGTAAATGTGATATTTACGTTTTAAATTTTTAATACATTTGCAAAAATTTCTAAAAACTGTTTTTGCTTTGTCATCATGGGGTATTATGTGTAGATTGATGAGGGCGGAAACGATTTAATCAATTTTAAAATAAGTCTGTAACGTAATAAAATGTGTAAAAAGTGAAGGTCTGAATACTTTCTAAATGCACTGTATATGATTGAAAACTACCCACTAGCAATCTGTTACTTCATTTAGGCTTAAAGATAGACTCCAAATTAACACCAGAGGATTCAAAGCTGAAAAACAAAAGTATTAAATCATTTGTGTTTTTTTTTCTTCTAGTGGACCAAGTTTAAGATGTTTTTTGCAAGTGTTCTTGTCACATTTGAAAAATAAAAGATAGAAAAACAAGTGTGTGTTGACTATTCACTAAAATATTTTCATGTCCTTGAGAGAGGTCTGAGACCTCTGAGACCTGAGTTAAACATGTATTGTAAATGTTTATCAGCACAGCATTATGACAGCATTTTCTAAACTGCAGAGGGGGTTCTTGCTGATATTAGAATATCAGTATCCGTTTTTTGTTGGTGTTGGCTGATTCGTTGATTGATTTGTTCAGTTTAGCAGAGTGAAATAATGATTTAGGTAAACATGTAGGTAATCAGTGTTTATTTATCATCAACTGTGATTGATAAAGGCTGTGTTAATAGAGGTTAATGGTGCTTTATTCATATAAGCAAAGCAATAACGTTAATAGCAACATACAGCAAGACACTGGCATTTCATTAAAAAATACATTAGAGTTGATGAAAGTTTAGCCAAATTAATTGTACCAGATGATAGCATGGCTTAGAGCTTTAAATGTATGTTGTATTTGCCAGTCAGTCTATAGGAAGGTGGGGGAATGATGTGTCTAGTTTTAGGGCCTGGAATTAAGTTAGGAAAACTGACCAGAACAGGGTTCGCTGGAGATGCACTGTTGAGGCCCTTTGCTCCACTAGGAGCTAAAAATAATGAGGGCTCTATTCAATTTAAAGACAATTTTCCCACGTTAGCGGAGACTGCATTCATAGTAAATGCTGCGTATGTCTGCTCAATCGGAAATTACCTTTACATTTCTATAGCACAATCTGTAATGCTTCAGCAATAGCGATTGAATAGAGCCATACGACAAATAAGTCAAGTTTTAAGGCCAGTGATGTTAAGAGCAGACATTTACAGTTCCATTCTTTAGAGTAAATTTTGATTCCCTCACCCTCAATTACCAGGTGTTGACCTGTCTTGCTCTGAGAATCCCTGAGTGCAGTGCCACTCCCCTGTGACTTGATGGCGCTCAACGTGTTCTGCCATGCTCCTGGGAGCCTGAGAGGGCGGAGTGAAAAGTAGGGGAAAACATGTATCTTTTTCCACTGAAAAAGCCAAGAAGAGCCCTGGAGGATTTGAGAACAGAAAGAGTGGCACCCGTCATTGTAGGGAGGAGAGAGAAAGTTGGTCTTGGCGGCCGGATATCCATACTGGCTATAGCTCACTGTAATCAGTACCTGTGGACTGGCTATACACACTCCTGGAGGTTGCGTATGGAGACTGGAGAGAAAATAAGGTGCTCCGTCTAGATCTACATGCTATGTTTTCCTCCCATGCTGAGGCAAGTTTAGGCCAACAGTCACTGATTATGACAAGTTCGCAGCAACCACAAATGCAATGAAAAAAACATTTCAAGAAAAGAGTGACTGACATTTAAGGAAGTTGTTATTTTAGGCCACAAATACTGATACAGCACATATAGACATGCCCAATATATTCTGCTTCATTCCCCTGAGATTCCTTTCATCATATAAACTACGAAGGTATAGTTTTGTATTTCATTCATTCAGTGAATTTATTGATATCATATATTTATTATCTTGCTGAGGTATTCATATATTGTTTTATTAAACTGCACCCCAGGGATGATTGCAAGATAGGACTTAGAGATGTTGTAAACCAGTGACTTGTTCAATAAGAAAGTTGTCAGATGAAGAAGACAGCTACAGGATTGTTTTGCTAGCACAGACTGGAATATGTTCCGGGATTCTTCTGATGGCATTGAGGAGTACACCACATTAGTCAATAAGTGCATCGATGATGTCATCCCCACAGTGACCGTACGTACATACCCCAACCAGAAGCCATGGATTACAGGCAACATCCGCACTGAGCTAAAGGGTAGAGCTGCCACTTTCAAGGAGCAGGACTCCAACCCGGAAGTTTATAAGAAATCCCGCTAACAAACACCATTAACCCGGAAACCCTAGACCCACTCCAATTTGCATACCGCCCCAACAGATCCACAGATCATGCAATCTCTATTGCACTCAACACTGCCCTTTCCCACCTGGACAAAAGGAACACCTATGTGAGAATGCTATTCATTGACTACAGCTCAGCGTTCAACACCACAGTGCCCTCAAAGCTGATCACTAAACGAAGGACACTGGGACTAAACACCTCCCTCTGCAAATTACATTTTTTTGTCAGTTAAGAACAAATTCTTATTTACAATGACGGCCTACCAAAAGGCAAAAGACCTGCGGGAACGGAGGCTGGGATTAAAAATAAAATAAATAACATAAATATAGGACAAAACACACACCATGACAAAAGAGACAACACAACACTACATGAAGAGAGACCTAAGACAGCAATACAGCAAGGCAGCAACAGATGACAACACAGCATGGTAGCAACACAACATGACAACACGGTAGCAAAACAAAATGGTAGCAGCACAAAACATGGTACAAACATTATTGGGCACAGACAACAACACAAAGGGCAAGAAGGTAGAGACAACAATACATCACGCAAAGCAGCCACAACCATCAGTAAGAGTGTCCATGTTTGAGTCTTTGAATGAAGAGATTGAGATAAAACTGTCCAGTTTGAGTGTTTGTTGCAGCTCGTTCCAGTTGCTAGCTGCAGCGACCTGAAAAGTTGAGTGTCCCAGGGATGTGTTTGCTTTGGGGACCTTTAACAGAATGTGACTGGCAGAACGGGTGTTGTATGTGGAGGATGAGGGCTGCAGTAGATATCTCAGATAGGGGGGAGTGAGGCCTAAGAGGGTTTTATAAATAAGCATCAACCAGTGGGTCTTGCGATGGGTATACAGAGAGGACCAGTTTACAGAGGAGTATAGAGTGCAGTCATGTATCCTTTAAGGAGCATTGGTGGCAAATCTGATGGCCGAATGGTAAAGAACATCTAGCTGCTCGAGAGCACCCTTACAAGGGAAGGGAAGACCCCCATGAAGGGAAGACCCCCATGAAATGGACAAAAATGAATGGCAACTTATTGGCATTGGGCGAACCATTTATACAATCGCAAATACCACTCAAATGGACGGCAGTTCTTCAAAACCATATTGCAACCGGAACATTGCAAATGCCAAGTGTCATAAACCAAAAATTCCATAGGTGGTGAGCGCGCTCCACTGTAGATTTTCATATGGGAAATTGTCACAAAGTCAGGTCCCAAGGGTGAAATTGAGAAAATCTAAAATAAAAAAAGGACACATTTTTAAACCTCATAAAAAGTGCTTTTTGCACCTTTTTTTGAAATGTTTTCATTTTTTTTGTCAATTATACATATGTAGTAACTGTATGGACATACATTTGTCTTATTTTATTGAGTTTGTCCATAAGGCCTATGTTTTGTCCATTTGCCATATATGATCATAGGAAGTCGGCTTCCGAACCCAAAAGTCAGTGAACCATGTCCAAATGGCATATATACTGACCAAATGATATATATCACAATGTTAAGCCCTGAATCAACCTAGAAGGTCTATTTGTCATGTTTGATCATAGGAAGTAATAGGAAGTAAGAATTTCTCGCTGATGTTGATTCAGCATGTCCATTCGTAATGGGAAGTCCTTATGGATATACATTGGCAATGGACACGGTCAACTTGCAGAAGAGCATGTTCAAACTGACAATATAGCATATGTGTGATGGACACTGTCCAATCGCTCGTTGGTGTTGATTTCAGCCTGTCCATTTGGTGATGGAAAATCCCTCATTAAATACATTGGAAATGGACAAATGTAAACTGTCCATTTGCAATGTCTCACAATGGGCATTTACCATCACGAATTGGACATGCTCTAATATACTGCAGAAATGCCCAATAGACTGGCTCGTTGAACTCGGGATGGCCGAGCGGTGATAGTGGTTCCTCTCCATCGCTCGTTGGTGTTGATTTCAGCATGTCCATTAGGTGATGTAAAATCCCTAATTAAATACATTGGAAACGTACACTGTCCATTTGCAATATAAAATGTACAATGCCAATATATTATACTGCCATCAAGTCAGCCATCAGTCAATAAGATATCATACTGACACCAAAACCCACTTGTCCAATCGTTTAGAAGCCAACAATCACATACTTCAGAGCCGGCCCAATATTCACAGCGCCTTCTGTTAACTTCTCACGAGTCAGCAACCCTGATCCGGTAGCACCCCCAACTCACCCCACTGATTAGCACAGCTAGCATAGCGTCACAAGTAACTTGTAGCATCTAAATATCATTAAATCACAAGTCCAAGACACCAGATGAAAGATACAGGTCTTGTGAATAAAGCCACCATTTCAGATTTTTAAAATGTTTTACAGGGAAGACAGAATATGTAAATCTATTAGCTAACCACGTTAGCGGAGGACACGATATTTTACCAGGCAGATTCGGCTAGGCGCCCACGTCCAGTTCACATGCACAACAGATATGATATAAAATCGTAAATTGGGTCTTACTATGGCTGATCTTTCATCAGAATGTTGATCAAAGTGTCCTTTGTCAAGATGAGTCGTTGGTTTCCGTTCAGAAATGTTCCTTTCTCACTCCATTTAGCACAGGTACCGGTCGAGTGGCACGTATTTCTCAAACGATACTAAAATCTAACAACTGAACACCGCAAAACTCCCTAAAAAAATCAAATAATCGATTAAACTATATTGAAAAAACATACATTACGATGATCTGGTCACATGTATCAAACAAACTTCGACACGGAGATAATAATGGCCGCACAACAGAAGACAAACGTAGCTCCAATTTCCATGCAACAAAGAACCGGAAGTGTCGGTCATGCCAAAGATTTTGCTCTCATTTCACGTCAGTCCCAGATAGACAAGAAATTTTTCCTCTGACGTCTCTAGACACCCAGAGGAAGGCCAGTGGTTGTGTTTCGGGTCATAGGAGGCATGACCATATATAGGCAGAGCTTTAAGTCAGCACAAAACATCTTGATTTTATGTCTTTGGTCATGGAAAGTGCTGTGAAATGACTTCTGAATCACTCAGAGACAAAATTGAAACGGTTGAAACTGGAGATTGTTTTCTTTCCAACGGTATTATTTATATGCATATAGTAAGAGCAATAATTGAATAAGAGGCAGTTTAATCTGTAGAGCAAATTATGCTAATGCGAAAATAGCACCCCCTGTATTCTCAAGAGGTTAATTAATACCATTTTAAAAATGTAAACACGTAGTTACGTTCTATCTGCGGGTCCAGTTCTGACATTATGTGTAGGCCTAGCTGAGGTGACCCCAATCCCGAGTTTCGGCTTGATAGGTCATTCGGAGCCCTGAACAGCGACCTTTAGTGCTGAAAATTCACTTTTCCGGGTGTTGCTAAGGGGTCCCTGAAAGAGCTATCGGCCAGAAACTTTAGGGTCTCTCTATGGGCCAAGACAGTTTCAATGAACCTAGTCTTGTGATTCTGGGACTTTCTAAATGTCGTAATTTTTGCGACGTTAAAAATGAATTGAATTATTGCAAATGGACGGGGCTGTTTCTCGCCTGAGAACCTTCTAGAGCCACATAACTCACCGTGCACTACCGACGTAAGCTCTAGAATAGGTTTATAAAGTTTCAGAGCTCTAGCTCTGACGGTTCTTTGATGGTGCAAATGCCAGTAACTTATGCAGGCTTTGTGTCTGTAAGCCCCACGCTGTCACTCCATTACATTTACATTTAAGTCATTTAGCAGACGCTCTTATCCAGAGCGACTTACAAATTGGTCATTCACCTTATGATCCAGTGGAACAACCACTTTACAATAGTGCATCTAACTCTTTAAGGGGGGGGGGTTAGAAGGATTACTTTATCCTATCCTAGGTATTCCTTAAAGAGGTGGGGTTTCAGGTGTCTCCGGAAGGTGGTGATTGACTCCGCTGACCTGGCGTCGTGAGGGAGTTGTGTCCACCATTGGGGCGCAGAGCAGCGAACAGTTTTGACTGGGCTGAGCGGGAACTGTACTTCCTCAGAGGTAGGGAGGCGAGCAGGCCAGAGGTGGATGAACGCAGTGCCCTTGTTGGGTGTAGGGCCTGATCAGAGCCTGAAGGTACGGAGGTGCCGTTCCCCTCACAGCTCCGTAGGCAAGCACCATGGTCTTGTAACGGATTCGAGCTTCAACTGGAAGCCAGTGAGAGAGCGGAGGAGCGGGGGTGACGTGAGAGAACTTGGGAAAGTTGAACACCAGACGGGCTGCGGCGTTCTGGATGAGTTGTAGGGGTTTAATGGCACAGGCAGGGAGCCCAGCCACAGCGAGTTGCAGTAATCCAGACGGAGATGACAAGTGCCTGGATTAGGACCTGCGCCGCTTCCTGCGTGAGGCAGGGTCGTACTCTGCGAATGTTGTAGAGCATGAACCACAGGAACGGGTCACCGCCTTGATGTTAGTAGAACGACAGGGTGTTGTCCAGGATCACGCCAAGGTTCTTAGCACTCTGGAGGAGGACACAATGGAGTTGTCAACCGTGATGGCGAGATCATGGAACGGGCAGTCCTTCCCCGGGAGGAAGAGCAGCTCCGTCTTGCCGAGGTTCAGCTTGAGGTGGTGATCCGTCATCCACACTGATATGTCTGCCAGGACATGACAGAAATGCACACCACCCTGGTTATCAGAGGGGGGAAAGGAGAAGATTAATTGTGTGTCGTCTGCATAGCAATGATAGGAGAGACCATCATAGAGAGACTCCATCCTGGCTGTGTGTGTATATGAGTTTTTTCACTGACATCTGATGGGAGAAATTACTGATTTACAGTTCTTGAGGGTTGCCTAATCACATATATGACATTTTGGAAAGATGTGACCTTTTTAACCCTTCGAAAACAACCCCTATGACCCCAATTTAAGGCACTTCCGGTTGTCACCGGAAGCTGAAAGTAAACTTGTCCTCCTTGGGGTAGGCTTTTACAGAATCCTGAGTTTCAAGTCTTTACGTTAAGAACTGACTGATTTACAGAGGGATGAATGCTGTGTTTTTCACAAACTGTAGGTTGTGAAATCAAAACCACTTTTAGGGTAATTAAACCACTTCCGGTTGCTCCAGGAAGCTTAAACTCAACACAGGTAATCCTCATAGTGGCCTGATACATTGTCATTGAAGACAGTTTGATATGGCAATCATAATCCAGATAGGCATTAGGTTGAAGTTAGGGCAGCAGGCAATGTATTCCTATGGAGAGAGATGTCACCGTAAACTTTTAGAAGAAAACACCTTGTTTTCACTGTCAAGGGTTAATTCCACATGGTTAAGGTGAGGTTTGCACAGATCGGAAGGAACTTAGGAACGTTCCTGTGGTTGAATTTTACTTCTAGCCTTAACAGTTCTGCCAATGTCACCCAAAAGCACCTCAAATGTAGGTCAGGCTTCATTTTGGGCCTACTTTTTTGCACGGTCGCTGCTGTCAGACCGAGCGATCTACGGTCAAGTAGGGCATCTCGTTGAACTTGGCACGGCCTTGAGACTATGGTGATGCCATTGCTTCCCTTTCTGTGAAGGTTAAGCCTCCCAATTTTAGGATAAAGCTTCAGAGCTCTAGGTCTGACGGTTCCTTGATGGTTCCTTGATGGTTTGAACGCAGGTAACTATTGCAGGCTCTGTGTGTCTGTAAGCCCCACGCTGTGTCACTCCACATTGACTGTGTGTGTGTGAGTACAGAAAATCACGAAATCACGAAACCTGCCTTAACGGATTCGCCTTAACACGCCGCAAACTGGGTCTATAATTTTTCTGAAAAAAATCCCACATTTGTTTAACCATCATCAAACTACGTTATACGATTTCTCGTAAATTACGATAGATAAATGGCTGGTTCGATTTTTAGGTTTATGTACTTTGAATTACTGTTTTTGACCTTTAATCACAGAAAATGGGCTCAAAGAGCGTTGAGGCCTTGACGCCATCTTGTTTCTGGGCTAAAAGCAAATTTGGCCAAACCTGTGCTCACCGAGTTTCGTCTTTTCCGTTTACGAGAAACGGCCATGTCCATTTGGTGATGTTTTGTCCATTTGCAAAAAGCAGCCACATAGAACATCTGGTGGAATTTTCCGGTACATAAAATCTATACTGCGGAAACCAAATGTCCGAGAGACTTTATTTGAACACTTCCCGGAAGACCGGGCCCTGGGGAACGACCTAAGGCCTATTTTAATAACACCTGCGGACGTCTGGTAAGGGACCGGACATTTGCAATATTGAGATCCTCATCAACCATACGGGAAATGCCACTCGCGTCCCTTATGTAGGTAAGGGTAGGTAACAACACATCCGCCACCCTGATCCTCCACACGGGGGCCCCTCAGGGGTGCATTTTCAGTCCCCTCCTGTACTCCCTGTTCACTCATAACTGCATGGCCAGGCACGACTCCAACACCATCATCAAGTTTGCCGATGACACAACAGTAGTAGGACTGATCACCGATAACGATGAGAGGGCCTATAGAGAGAAGGTCAGAGACCTGGCCGTATGGTACCAGGACAACAACCTCTCACTCAATTTGATCAAGACAAAGGAGATGATTGTGGACTACAGGAAAAGGAGGACCGAGCATGCCTCCATTCTCAACAACGGGCCTGTAGTGGAGCAGTTTGAGAGCTTCAAGTTCATTGGTGTCCACATCACCAACAAACTATCATGGTCGAAACACACTAAGACGGTCGTGAAGAGTACATCACAAAGCCTATTCCCCCTCAGGAGACTGAAAAGATTTGGCTTGGGTCCTCAGAACCGCAAAAGGTTCTACAGCTGCACCATCGAGAGCATCCTGACTGGTTGCATCACTGCCTGGTATGGCAACTGCTCTGCCTCCGACCGCAAGGCACTACAGAGGGTAGCTTCCTGCCATCCAGGAACTCGATACCAGGCGGTGTCAGAGGAAGGCCCTAAAAATTGTCAAAGACTCCAGTCACCCTAGTCATAGACTGTTCTCTCTGCTACCGCACAGCATGCGGTACCGGAGCGCCCAAGCAATAAGACTCCTGAACAGCTAATCAAAGGGCTACCCACACCCCTCTTTTACGCTGCTGCTACTCTCTGTTTATTATCAATGCATAAGTCACTTTAACTCTACCTACATCTACATATTACCTCAATTACCTCGACTAACCGGTTTCGTCGCACATTGACTCTGTACCGGTACCCCCTGTATATAGCCTCGCTATTGTTATTTTATTGCTGCTGTTGAATTATTTGTTACATTTATTTTCAATTTCTTTACTTAACACTTATTTTTTCTTAAGACTTCGTAAAGCATTGTTGGTTAAGGGCTTGTAAGTTAGCATTTCACTGTAAGTTCTACTATACCTGTTGTATTCGGCGCATGTGACAAATAACATTTAATTTGAACCCTTTTAAACCCTGACCACCACACACAGACAACGTGTTGGCTTTCCTATAGAGGGGGCTTACTTTTAGGTTTCATAAACATTTTCAGGCTTAACCCCGAAGACCTCCAATCAGGGCCTAGGCTAACTTCTACGGAGACAGGCGGCAGACGTTAGGCTATAAGGGGCTGTTTTAGACTTAGGAAATGTACACCTTCCTACTTAAGCCTTTCCTACACAGCCTTTCCAATGCACTTCTCAGTATTTGTTATTCATACTTAACTTATTGTCGCGTAACCCGCTCTGCTGATGTGGCTACCTTGCCCGCTCAGAATACATTTCATTAAACCACTGAAAACCCTTCCATCTGCTGAAAACCCTCCCCACTTGCTGGCCAACATATTTTCATATGGAGTTTTCATTCAATAGGGTTTTCAGTAAATTTATTTTATAGCTGCCATATGTAACTATTCGGCTGACCCCAACAAATACATGTGTTATAGATCTGTCATTCTCATTGAAAGCAAGTCCAAGAAGCGGTAGATCTGTTCTATGTGGACTATTTCTATGCTTGCATCTTTTACTTTCGGTTATGTACACCAGCTTCAAACAGTTGATGGTACAATGATTCTCTACGCTATACTTGCTTATTTTGTCACAAAAACWAAAATTGGCGAACTATTCGAATTTTAGCAACCTGTAAATGGTGGAGCGATTTCTGCGTAGTACATCTCTAAGCCATCTATTTAAATACAGTGTACCTTTTAATTTGAATTTTGGTTACATAATATATCAAGAGAAGGGGTTCAGAATATTAGGGATCAATGAAATATATTGATGAATACAAAATAGTGGTTTGACTCATCCTGAACGTTGACATATTCAGTTATTCAGCCCATGGTAATGTTGGAAGATTAGTAATAGAAAGAATAGTGTACACTAGTAGGCGATACCCCCTATTGCCTGCAATAACTATTGTTTCAAACTGTTACGGCTTGGTCTGCGCTCCTCTCTGTAATGATGTAATTAGCCTACATGTCATTGAAAATATATATATTATCAACTGTTACTAATCATCCTCAGCAATAACCACACGGACGTGACGGCATATACAGAGGAAGCAAATGAATGTACACAAAACAATTTCATTAATTGGAATGATAATGTAGGCTCAACCAACTGAAGGGAACGAACAGTAAATTGGCAGTTGAATAAAGTTGTAAATTACAGTGCATGGAGGAGAATGGAATTATTTCTATCGGAAAAAATTAAGTAGATGATTTTTCCACTTCAAACCGGTAGTTTCGCTAGACTTCGTGGTTTCCTCGGACGTAAAAGTTGTGTAATTGAATAAGAGTTTGCGAGGCACTGTGTCTGGTTCTTCATGCAAGGATAAGCAACGAGTGTGTATGTGTGTGTGGGTGAGTGAGTGAGTGCACTGTCAGGGTTATTATAGTTAACTAAAACTGAAACTAATACGAAAACGAATCATAACATTTTTTTCCTAAACTGAAATAAAATAATTAAAAGACCTGTTTGAAAAACTAAAACTATAGTGAAACTATTATCTTTGACTCCAAAATTAGCGAAAATAAATTCCCCTGCCCAGACGTTGCATGAATCATCAATGGTTGCGTGCTGCGTCAGCGACTTGCTATAACATATATGTGGTATACTGATACGTAAAGGGACTACCTGTATTTGACCAATAAGAAAATAAGAAACACTCATGTGCATTTTCTGTTGCAAAATGTTGTCCTAATGAACACGATCCTGGACTATTGCTCCATTCCATCCATGTTATGTTCTGGGCTGAGCCCCCTGGCTCCCCCAACGTCACCACCACCATCCCACCCCACCCAGCCTAGCCATCTGCCAGGGGACTGCCTGGTTCTGGTGTGTTTGCACAAGGCTTGGTCCTCTGGAATGTCAACATGGGCTTTGTGTGAAGCCTGAGGAGCCCACATTCACTGGACCCTGGGGACACAAGATAAGACCCTACCAACCAAGCACTGGGCAGGGGGCCATGGGGGTGAGCAACGTAGGGGACTTGAAGTTTAACACGGCTTACTTTTTATATTTTTTACCCTCCCTACACTTAATCTCTGTCCATAACTCTACCCCACCCCCAACTGGTTCATCGCTGGGTCAATGGCTATAGGAGGGAGGGCTCTACTTGTATTTGAATAAGGGTTTGCAAGGCACCGTGTCTGGTTATTCATGGAAGGATAAACAAAACGAGTGTGTGTGAGAGTGTGTGTTTGTGTATGTGGGTGGGTGAGTGAGTGAGTGCATGTCAAGGTTATTATAGTAAACTAAAACTGAAACTAATACAAAAACGAATCATAATTTTTGGGGGGTAAACTGAAATAAAATTATTAACAGACCTGTTTGAAAAACTTAAACTATAGTGAAACTATTATCTTTGACTCCAAAACTAGCACAAATAAAATAAAAACCATCATGAATTAAATTTTTTCCTAAGCTTTGGGCAGAAATCAAAACATTTTTATCTAACCTTTATTTAACGAGGCAAGTCAGTTAAGAACAAATTCTTATTTACAATGATGGCCTACCCCGGCCAAACAACGCTGGGCCAATTGTGCACCGCCCTATGGGACTCCCAATCACGGCCGGTTGTGATACAGCCTGGAATTGAACCAGGGTCTGTAGTAATGCCTCTAGCACTGAGATGCAGTGCCTTAGACTGCTGCGCCACTCGGGAGCCCAACATCTAATGGGGTTTTTAATGGGGTTTTCAAGGTTTTGGTGCCGCGTCATCGACTGCGCCGTCGGGCGCCAGATTACTATAACATAGATGTGGTAAACTGATACATAAAATACAAATGAAAGTCAGAGTCAGTGATTAAATACTGTATATCCTAGATTATTTTCATCTGACAGCTATTGAAATATATTGCAATCCCCTTTTCTAAAATAATAGAAAACATGTCACTTCCCACTGATGCCAATCGCTTCACCCACAGCTTATGGGGCTTTTAAGACAACTAAAAAACTCAAAGCCTGAGAGTTAAAATTTCTTGCTTAGTACTTCCTATTGGTCGATTTTGATATTTTCCAAGTGGGGAACTTGGAGTTCATTTTTATACAATTAATTTCTAAMTCAGAAATGTCAGAGTTTCCGAGTTGTCTTGAAAGCGACATTATTTCCCTATCTCTTGTTACTCACTGATGATGTCAGCAGTGACATCAAAGGTGGTAGACCTATGACTCATGACACGTTCACGTGGTAGTCAGAACTAATTTCCGACTTGTAGTTAAACACGTGCCGCGTTCAACCAGTTAGCAAGTAGGACATTTCAGAGTTTCTTAGTTCTGACCTGCAATGAACGTGGAATCATTCCCTCATACCTGAGAAGCCCTGTTACACCAAGGCTGTGTTCAGTAAGTTTTTACATTCTGGAACTTTCATTTGAACAGAAACGGTGCTGTACTAAACAACCTGTTGAAAAACTGGAAGGAGTTGGGTTGTGGGTTGGGGAACGCTGTCAGCATGACCACTTCCCTTTATATACGCCACACCCACCAAACGGTGTTATGAGATGTCTGTACGACAGCTACCATTTTTCTAGAGGAAAAATAGCATCATGAAGACTTGAAAACAAAATGTGTCAGTAAATTGGTTGCTGTTCCATGGCCATTTTCAGAGAAACCTATTCAATAGTAACTGAATGGAATCTCCTAATTCAAAGGTGATCAAACTCTGTTCCACTGCATTGTCCACTAATTGAACCCGTCTATATCCTCCCCTTTTCCCTAACATATGACGAAAACGTACATTGTTTTGTGACAGGGGAAGAAAGGAATGGCAGTGAATGTAAAGAAAGTCAAAGTTTCTCATTCTTCTCTCACTGTAACTAGGACATGAATATGTGAATGAACACGTGTTCCGTAGTTATGTAGACATAGTTCATAGGAAGACAAATTAATATCATGAGCCAGTAGCTATCCTTTGGCAACACCACAAGCCCAGTTTAGGCTACCTATGTATGGCTGTGTTTGCACTTGGGTTGAACAACCTATGTACAACGGATATGTCACAATGGTGTGACACCCAGGACTGCAGTGGAGGGTAAATGTAACATTCAAACACTGATAATACACCTTTCTAATTTCGTAATAGCGTTTACGTTTGTGTTGAATCTTTACATTAGTGTTGAGCTATGTCATGTCAACATATACCCTGTTAAACTGAGTGTAGATTATGGCCAAGTATTTGAAAGGAAGTGAACAGTGAGATGATGTAAACACAGGACTGTAAGGAAGACAAAGTAATAACGTAAGGCAAGTTTAAAATAGAACAAAACGAAACAGAGATATTCTATAGAAACAAGCAAGACAGGATCAGCAGTTAGTGAGGTGTTTGCACATGCTCACATGCTTCATTCTGTGTGTGGGTTCGCCCCGACCTTTGTCAGGTGTCTGACGGTGTATATAATCCAAATGATTGATGATTGCCATGACAATGGCATGGTGACAGACGTGGGATATAAAGCACAGTGTATAACCCTCCTCCTCCAACCTACATCACTCTTTCCAAGCTAACAAGGAGCCCAGATAACACATACAGAGCACGTCAGCCTTCACACAAAACAGGTCACCCAGCTCTTTCTCCCAGGCAATTTGTCAATTTCAAATATGCTTTTTAAGTTTTGTCTGCCTTCTTTCTCCCTCTGTTTGTCTTTCACTCTCCTACTCCTTTCTCATTTCTCCCTCCCTCTCTCCTTCTCCCTCTTTCCCCCCTCTCACCCCCCCCCCCCCTCCCTCCATTTAACCATTGAAAGCCTGGGTACTGTTTTTTTCCCCCCAGGGTAATTGTGTGTTGCTGATTCTTTGAGGGCAGGCAGGCAGGTAAAGAGAGAATGCCTCTTTGAGTGCTGTGGAATGTCTCGGACTTGTGTTCCAAATCACACCCTATTCCCTGTATAGTGCACTACTTTTGACCAGAGCCCTATGGCTCGACCTATGGGGCCCCGGTCAAAAGTAGTGCACCATATAGGGAATAGGGTGCCATTTGGGATGCAGCCTTGCTCTCTACAGTAGATTTTTAGGGAGGTAATTAAAGAAAATTGTTCTCTCAGCGCGCCTTTCTGTACCTGCCCACCTGCCCTCCCTGCCTGCCCTGCTCCAACAGGAATCTGCTCTGTTCTTCCCAGGAAAGGCAGTGCAATTACAGTTCCTGACTTAATCGCTCACCCTCAAGCTCTTTACCTTCAATTCAGTTTCCTTTCTTTCTTTCTTTCTCTTCATTCTCTCTCTCTCTCTCTCTCTCTTGCCAAGAGCCAAGATGTGTAACTCTGTGGATTGTTACTTTAGAAAAAAAATCATAGACAATAAATGGTGGTGAGAGATGGTGTAAAAGAGCAAACAGTGCAAGCGGCGCTGGAAGCTACTGTATGCCTAGAGAGCCTGAAAGTTCATTTATAGGTTATTAATAAGAAGCAACTTCTTGACATATTTGTCTCAAAGATGTGTGTGTGTGTCAAGGTTATTCTAGTAACTAAAACTAAATATTGAAAAAAATATTTAGTACACTGAAATAAAATTATTAACAATCCCGAAACGATTATCTTTAACTCAAAAACAAAATAAAATATAAACCATCATGAAGTACTGTAGGTTCTGTTTTAGGTTTATTTATCTATATAAACATCGAATGGGGTTTTCAATGTGGTTTTGAAGCTTTTGGAGAGTTTTCAAGCTACTGAACCTGGTGGGTAAATGCTGCTACAGATGCTGATGACTGTCAGCATCTATAGCAGCACTGTCACTAGATTTCACTAGCTAAGGGAGTGAACGTTATTTATAATAAGAGTTACATGGAGAAAATCAGACCTCTTTYAAATGACAAAGGGATTGCTCTTGTCTTTTACAGCTTGTTTCTAGCATGAAGCATTGCGGACCAAAGCACTGTTTTAAATCACTTTATATGATCGGATCTGTTTTATTTTCTTCAAAATCTTAAGCTAACATGGGGTAGGCCTGTGCTTTTTGCAATTTTCTTTAATAAAAGGCATACCATCTTATACTCCCTCAATTTGAGTCTTAGTTTTAATTTAACAGCCCTTCACTGACAAGGAGGTAGGCTATTTTCTATTGCCTAATTTCGTCTGTCAATCKGGTAGGCCTACCTCTTAAAATGAAGACGGTTGAAATTAATTATGCCTACTCGAATTTGCCTACTTTCAGCACCATGAGCTCTCCATTTCTGATTGATTGTGACACGGCTGCTGCTTCAAGTTTAAGCACCACAATGTAAATMACTCCAATCTGGCTTACTGTGAGGTCAATTGCTCTGATAAATACATCATGAGCAAGAAACATATTGTTTTTTAATAAAATCAATTATAGTACTAGCATGCTATCAAAGTTGACCTCTGGTCCTCCCAATTTTGGGGGGGGAAGAAGCCTTTGAGTCTCCTCTTGAACTGCCACCATAGGCCTACAGAGCACAGCCATTGGCAGCACACCAACATGTTTTTGATTAGCAAGAGCAGAGCAGGCCCGGGGCTCAGGGTTGGAATATCTATTGCACTGTGTAATGCAGCCTAATTGTATTTACACCATCCCAGCAGCTATCTTAGAAATATAACTTTGCTCTGTGCTTCTTCGAGCATGCACTTCATAGCATATAGACTATGGCTCATTTGATTGAGATCACACTAAATAYCRTATAGGCGCACTTGATATTGGGCGCCCAGCGGAGAATCYGCGATGAGGGGCAGCATCGGGCACACCGATATATAGCCTAATAAGCAACTCATTCTAAAACACTGAGGAATATTGACATTTCATCAATTACAAATTAAATTACCCTCCCCTGGACTAGATAAAAACAATCCTAAACCCTCCCCTTGACTGAAATTGAAAAAGCATGACCCTCCTGGTAACCGTTCAGTAAACTCAGTACATTTRGATCCATCCCTAAAATCGTCTAGGTTGCCAACTTGATTCCTCTAACAAGTACTASTAAAGTAAAAAAAATCACTGGATTGGTATAAACATGGGCGAGAGAGAGTGTCCTTCCGCAATATGTTTTGCACCTGTCTCAGCGCGATTCCTTTTAAATCAAATTTACATTGAGATTGACTTTGAAATTTCAACAAACTCATTTATGACCTGACCCATCAACTTATATATTACTGCCCCCCAGTCGCAAGAAGGGACATCCCAAAAAGCAAAACAAATAATATACAACAGAAATGGCTCCTAGCTTTCTGTCCCTAACACTAAAACTAAAACTAAATAATATAAAAACGAAATATAAATATTTTTATACAACTCAAACTAAATAACTAGCAAATCAGGTCTGAAAACTCACGGAATAAACTGAATTTAAAATTAAAATCAAAAAATGAATAGAAAAACACAAAACTATAATAACCTTGGTGTGTGTGTGAGATGTGTGCGTGTGCTTGTATGTATGTGTGTGTGTGTTTGCATGCAAAGTAAAGCAAAGCTACTGTAGTAATAATASAGTGCACTGAAATGGAAAACTGTAATTTATACAGTAATGTTGGGTATTATCAACAGTAAAATACTGTGAAACATTTTACTGCAACATACTGTAAATTATGGTGCATTGTGGGAAACTTTGGTGGGTGGGGAAAGAATTGCTGTATTTCGAATGGTGCTTTAATTCCACCTATTTGTGGGTGCCTGGTAGTGTTGTTTCTGTCTCATTAACATGTTTTGAGACATGACTTGTAAAATACTACATTTGTTGCATCCTTTACTGAGAGTGCCGTACCAATTTAACTGGTATGTGGTAGTGATGCCCCATCAATTTAAAATGTTTAGGGGACAGATTGGAAGTGGCAGCAAGTCTTAAACCTTTAATAGTTGAGCATTTTGCCATGTCCTTTTGGTCCTTTTATACAGTGCCTTGCGAAAGTATTCACCCACCTTGGCATTTTTACTATCATTTGTATGATAGGTATGTTGTGATTTACACAACATGCCTACCTCTTTCAAGATGCAAAATATTTTTTATTGTGAAACAAACAAGAAATAAGACACAAAAAAACTGAAAATTTGAGCGTGCATAACTATTCACCCCCCCAAAGTCAATACTTTGTAGAGCCACCTTTCGCAGCAATTACAGCTGCAAGTCTCTTGGGYTATGTCTCTATAAGCTTYGCACATCMAGKCACTGGGATTTTTGCRRATTCTTCAAGGCAAAWSTGCTCCAGCTCCTTCAAGTTGGATGGGTTCCTGCTGGTGTACAGCAATCTTTAAGTCATACCACAGATTCTCAATTGGATTGAGGTCTGGGCTTTGACTAGGCCATTCCAAGCATTTAAATGTTTCCCTTTAAACCACTCGAGTATTGCTTTAGCAGTATGATTAGGGTCTTTGTCCTGCTGGAAGGTGCACCTCTGTCCCAGTCTCAAATCTCTGGAAGACTGAAACAGGTTTCCCTGAAGAATTTCCCTGTATTTAGCGCCATCCATCATTCCTTCAGTTCTGACTAGTTTCCCAGTCCCTGACGATGAAAAACATCCCCACAGCATGATGCTGCCACCACCATGCTTCAATGTGGGGATGGTATTCTCGGGGTGATGAGAGGTGTTGGGTTTGTGCCCCAGACATAGCATTTTCCTTGATGGCTAAAAAGCTCAATTTTAGTCTCATCTGACCAGAGTACCTTCTTCCATTTGTTTGGGGAGTGTCCCACATGCATTTTGGCGAACACCAAACGTGTTTMRTTATTTTTTTCTTTAAGCAATGGCTTTTTTCTGGCCACTCTTCCATAAAGCCCAGCTTTGTGGAGTGTATGGCTTAAATTGGTCCTATGGACAGATACTCCAATCTCCGCTGTGGAGCTTTGCAGCTCCTTCAGGGTTATCTTTCGTCTCTTTGTTGCCTCTCTGATTAATGCCCCCCTTGCCTGGTCCGTGAGTTTTGGTGGGCAGCCCTCTCTTGGCAGGTTTGTTGTAGTGCTGAGATCATGTGACAGATCATGTGACACTTAGAGTGCACACAGGTGGACTTTATTTAATTAATTATGTGACTTCTGAAGGTAATTGGTTGCACCAGGTCTTATTTAGGGGCTTCYTAGCAAAGGGTGTGAATACATATGCACTAACCACTTTTCAGTTTTTAACTTTTTAGATTTTTTTTTAACAAGTACTTTTTTTCATTTCACTTCACCAATTTGGACTATTTTGTGTATGCCCATTACATWAAATTTTACAGGTTGCAATTCAACAAAATAGGAAAAATGCCAAGGGGGGTGAATACTTTTGCAAGGCACTTAGTAGTTGCTGCCAGCTTTTGTTAAGCATGCGATATAAAACACAAAATAATCATTGATATGCTGAAATGTGTAAAACCARTACCTTAGCAGCCAACCTGCTTGCACCTATCCCATTTAATTACAGGAAAAATGCTTTGAAATACAAACCCCATCTCCCCGTGATGAATTTAATTAATTTATCCATCCATCCATGAATTAATTAATTCATTAAGATTACAGTAGCATTTACTTTTTTACAGTATAATACAGCCAATTCTACAGTAATGAACTGAGTGTCATTACACAGTACTTGCTTTGATACTTGCTTTGTACTGTAATATGACATACTCGCAACTTACTTGTCTCTTTGCTGCCTGTAAGTTACTGTCAAATTAATGGCAACCCCTTTACAGTGTATGTTTATCTGCACAAACTATTAGGCCTGTCTCTTATACACATCTAGATGTGTATAAGAGACAGGTACAGCATATGCATAATTTCATTTAAGTCTCTGTGGCCCTGTCAGCCAGAGAGTTGGGAGGGAGGGGGAAAATATGAATGTGAAAGCCAACCCCTTTACAGTGTATGTTTATCTGCACAAACCATTAGGAACAGTGGATCTCTATTCTAAACATTGCTGTACAGTTTTCAAACATGCATTGTACAGCATATGCATAATTTCATTTAAGTCTCTGTGGCCCTGTCAGCCAGAGAGTTGGGAGGGAGGGGGAAAATATGAATGTGAAAGCCTGAACTGAAATTTCTTTGGCACTGAAAGCATTCCCTCCCAGGCTCTGTGAAGTGACTGGACCCTGGCTAAGGGAAGAGGGGGAGAGAGAGGGAGAATGGGCCCCTGAAAACGTGCTTTGTGCTGGGCTAGAGTGGACAGAGGCTGGACCAGCTCAGCTCCGTCAGAGGTTGTAGTTCTAGGCCAGCGGCCAGATGCTCAGACCCTCTTCGCTGGCACCGGCCGAGCCACCATCTGTGCAGAGGAGGTGACGGGTTGGCCCTCCCTGAGTAACTCCGTGCTGGTCTGGCCTGGGCTGAGCTAAGCTGGGCCTTCCACACCGCAAAAGGCTGGAAAAATACCCTCCWATCCTCCAACCCTCCATTCCCGTGGTAGAGTTCCAGACTTCCAGAATGCCCCACACAGAACTCAGAATGTGGTTGAGCTTCTGCACACCAGAACCTGACCCCTACACACAGAATTATAATTAATTAATTAGGAGGTCACCTGGAATGACTTTCATATAAACAGGAGTGCCTTGTTAAAAGTTCATTTGTGGAATTTCTTTCCTWCTTAATGCATTTGAGCCAATCAGTTGTGATGTGACAAGGTAGGGTACACAGAAGGAAATAAATTAGCCCTATTTGGTAAAAGACCAAGTCCATATTATGGCAAGAACAGCTCAAATAAGCAAAGAGAAAAGACAGTCCACCCAGCACCTCTCCTCTGGACCATAACCCTCCCAGTCAAGCAGGTATTGGAATCCCCTGCCCCACCAGGTATTCGTAGTGTCCACTAGCAGTGTTGAAGGCTGTCTTCCACTCGTCACCTTCCCGTATCCACACCAGATGGTAGGCGTTCCGCAGGTCCAACTTAGAGAAAATGGTGGCCCCCTGGAGCGMCTCGAAAGCCGAGGCGATGAGTGGTGTCATTGAGGCCCCGGTAGTCGATGCATGGGCACAGGGTTTTGTCCCTCTTCTCCACAAAGAAGAACCCTGCGCCGGCGGGGGAGGCAGAAGGACGGATACACCTTGCAGCCAGGGAATCCCCGATGTACGTCTCCAATGCCTTGGTCTCCGACCCGACAATGAATACAGCCGTCCCCGGGGTGGTGTATAACTCGGGAGAAGGTTGATCCCACAGTCATAGGGTCGATGCGGAGGAAGCGAAGTGGCCCGGGCCTTGCTGAAAATATCCCGGAGGTCCTGGTACTCCGCAGGAATGGCAGAGAGGTTCAGCGCTTCTTCCGAGCCCACAGGAAGACGTCCCTTCCGAGCCCACAGGAAGACGCCAACTTCAGGCAATGGGTGTGGCAGAATAGGCTCCAGCCCATGATAGCACCAGCAGTACAGTTGATAAAGGGATTGGTTGCTGGAGCCAAGAAAACCCCAATACCATGGGAACCTGAGGAGATTAAATGAGCTTGAACTGCATATACTCTAAAAATGTGATTATCATGTAGTAGTCTAACCTATCGATGTCACATTGAACTGGGTAAAGGGAATATGAATGACAGTCATCCAATATGCTGTAATAGAAATAAGGCCATGTTCAAGAAACTGGTACGTACAATAACTACAAACGGTGTCTCTTTATAAATGCATTATTGCTAACAACTTGATGTGGCTTCACATTACAAGCAACATGTGAGAGATCGACGCTTTCCTAGTAAACCCCAAATTCCAACAGGCCCTCATTAGCATATGGCCAATCAGGATGAAATATGCAAATAACACCATGTCTTCCCTTTTCAGAGAKCAGAGGGTAGACTGATTTTGTCAGTCCGGTCCCCCCCTCCGGTCCCCCTCATCGCAGCCCCTCCCAACTCCATCGGTGTTGGATCCAAGGAGCTGGGAAATGGAACGGGCGGACCCCGATCTAGACGTCCGTGGGAGGCCAACAGGTTATCCAGCCGGATAGACAAGTCCACCAGCTGGTGCAGGTTGAGAGTGGTGTCCCTGCAGGCTAGCTCCCTACGAACGTCCTCTCGTAAACTACACCTGTAGTGATCGATCAGGGCCCGCTCATTCCATCCCGCACCAGCTGCCAGAGTTCTGAAGTCCAGTGCGAACTCTTGAGCGCTCCTCATCCCCTGTCTCAGATGGAACAATCTCTCCGCTCTCCCTTCAGGTGGATGATCAAAAACTGCCCGGAAGCGGCGAGAGAAGTCCTCATAGTCATCCAGAGTCGGGCCTTCCCTTCCCAGATGGCGTTGGCCCACTCCAGGGCTTTACCAGCCAGGCAGGAGATGAGGGCGCCCACTTTCTCGCGTCCCGAAGGGGACGGCTGAACAGCCACCAGGTAGAGCTCCAGCTGTAGTAGGAACCCCTGGCACCCGGCAGCTGTTCCGTCATACGCTCCTGGGAGCGAGAGCCGAATCCCACTGGGTCCTGACGATGGAAGGGTGGACATCGGTGTAGGTTGAGGTGCGGGCYGAGGTGATGGGGTAGGATTGACAGGAAGACCTCCTCTCTCCCATCTGTCCATTGTTTGCAGCACGCGAATGGATCAATGGACAGATGGGAGACAGGAGGTCTTCCTGTCAATCCTACCCCATCACCTCCGCCCGCACCTCAACCTACACCGATAGGCTGTCCCGAGACTTTGTAACATGGTCGCGTGCTGCTGGACGTGCTCCTCTACTGGGAAAGAAGGGCTGGCTGCACCTGCTGACTCCATTTGAAAGGTCCGTGATTCTGTCAGCGATTGTGTGCAGATATGTAGCGGAGTCAGGCGCAGGACACAGGTTTTGAGCAACACAACGGAGTTTACTCAAAATACAAGCAAAATTCCACATAGGAATAATAACAAACACACTAGCACATACAACAACCACTAACGACGCAAACAATCACGGACAGAACAGAAATGTATGCCAGAGGGTTAAATAGGGAACATGATAGGGGAATTTAAACCAGGTGTGTGTAATACAGATAAAACAAAACGAAACTGAAACATGGATCGGTGGTGACTAGAAAGCCGGTGACGTCGACCGCCGAACAGAAGGGCCGACTTCAGCGGAAGTCGTGACACAATGTGAGCAAATGAGGTTATAAGGGAGGTAAAGGCAAAAAAAGGCCATGGTGGCGAGGTAAATACAACATAGCAAGTAAAACACTGGAATGGTAG
Source organism: Salvelinus sp. IW2-2015 (assembly GCF_002910315.2). NCBI lineage: Eukaryota > Metazoa > Chordata > Actinopteri > Salmoniformes > Salmonidae > Salvelinus > Salvelinus sp. IW2-2015. Next base: position 1,461,861 of record NC_036865.1, on the reverse strand, counting down.
ATTTGCAATGGAAGAATATGCAAAGTAGACATAGAAATAATGGGATGCAAAGGAGCAAAATATATAAATAAATAAATACAGTAGGGGAAGCGGTAGTTGTGTGGGCTAAATTATAGATGGGCTATGTACAGGTGCAGTACTCTGAGCTGCTCTGACATCTGGTGCTGAAAGCTAGTGAGGGAGATAAGTGTTTCCAGCTTCAGAGATTTTTGCAGTTCGTTCCAGTCATTGGCAGCAGAGAACTGGAAAAAAAGATGACCAAAGGAGGAATTGGCTTTGGGGGTGACCAGTGAGATATACCTGCTGGAGCGCGTGCTATGGTGACCAGTGAGCTGAGATAAGGCGGGGCTTTACCTAGGAGAGACTTGTAGATAACCTGTAGCCAGTGGGTTTGGCGACCAGTATGAAGCGAGGGCCACCAACGAGAGCGTACAGGTCGCAATGGTGGGTAGTGTATGGGGCTTTGGTGACAAAACGGATGGCACTGTGATAGACTGCATCCAATGGTGAGTAGAGTGTTGGAGGCTATTTTATAGATGACATCACCGAAGTCGAGGATCGGTAGGATGGTCAGTTTTYCGAGGGTATGTTTGGCAGCATGAGTGAAGGATGCTTTGTTGCGATATAGGAAGCCGATTCTAGATMTWATTTTGAATTGGAGATGCTTAATGTGAGTCTGGAAGGAGAGTTTACAGTCTAACCAGACACCTAGGTATTTGTAGTTGTCCACGTATTCTAAGTCAGAGCCGTCCAGAGTAGTGATGCTGGACGGTGAGCAGGTGCGGGCAGTGATCGGTTGAAGAGCATGCATTTAGTTTAACTTGTGTTTAAGAGCAGTTGGAGGCCACGGAAGGAGAGATGTGGGGCATTGAAGCTCGTCTGGAGGTTAGCTAATAACACAGTGTCCAAAGAGGGGCCAGAAGTATACAGAATGGTGTCGTCTGCGTAGAGGTGTATCAGAGAATCACCAGCAGCAAGAGRAACATCATTGATGTATACAGAGAAGAGAGTTGGCCCAAGGATTGAACCCTGTGGCACCCCCAGAGGTCCGGACAACAGGCCCTCCGATTTGACACACTGAACTCAGAGAAGTAGTTGGTAAATCAGAGAAGTAGTTGGTAAACCAGGCGAGGCAATCATTTGAGAAACCAAGGCTGTTGAGTCTGCCGATAAGAATGTGGTGATTGACAGAGTCGAAAGCCTTGGCCAGGTCGATGAATACGGCTGCACAGTAATGTCTCTTATCGATGGCGGTTATGATGTCGTTTAGGACCTTGAGCGTGGCTGAGGTGCACCCATGACCAGCTCTGAAACCAGATTGCATAGCGGAGAAGGTACGGTGGGATTCGAAATGGTCGGTAATCTGTTTGATAAGTTGTCTTTCGAAGACCTTAGAAAGACAGGGTAGGATAGATATAGGTCTGTAGCAGTTTGGGTCTACAGTGTCACCCCCTTTGAAGAGGGGGATGACCGCGGCAGCTTTCCAATCTTTGGGAATCTCAGATGATACGAAAGAGAGGTTGAACAGGCTAGTAATAGGGGTTGCAACAATTTCGGCAGATCATTTTAGAAAGAGAGGGTCCAGATTGTCTAGCCCGGCTGATTTGTAGGGGTCCAGATTTTGCAGCTCTTTCAGAACATAAGCTATCTGGATTTGGGTGAAGGAGAAATGGTGGGGGCTTTGGCGGGTTGCTGTCGAGGGTGCCGGGCAGTTGACCGGGGTAGGTGTAGCCAGGTGGAAAGCATGGCCAGCCGTAGAGAAATGCTTATTGAAATTCTCAATGATAGTGGATTTATCGGTGGTGACAGTGTTTCCTAGCCTCAGAGCAGTGGGCAGCTGGGAGGAGGTGCTCTTATTCTCCATGGACTTTACAGTGTCCCAGAGCTTTTTTGAGTTAGTACTACAGGATCCAAATTTCTGTTTGAAAAAGCTAGCCTTAGCTTTCCTAACTGCCTGTGTATTTTTGTTCCTAACCTCCCTGAAAAGTTGCATATCACGGGGGCTATTCGATGCTAATGCAGAACGCCACAGGATGTTTTTGTGCTGGTCAAGGGCAGACAGGTCTGGAGTGAACCAAGGACTATATCTATTCCTAGTTCTACATTTTTTGAATGGGGCACACTTATTTAAGATGGTGAGGAAGGCACTTTTAAAGAATAGCCAGGCATCATCTACTGACGGGATGAGGTCAATGACCCATTACGGATGCAGGCAATGAGGCAGTGATCGCTGAGATCTTGATTGAAAACAGRAGAGGTGTATTTGGAGGGCGAGTTAGTTAGGATGACATCTATGAGGGTGCCCGTGTTTACAGATTTGGAGTTGTACCTGGTAGGTTCATTGATAATTTGTGTGAGATTGAGGGCATCAAGCTGAGATTGTAGGATTGCCGGGGATGTTAAGCATGTCCCAGTTTAGGTCACCTATTAGCACGAGCTCAGAAGAAACATGGTGAAAATATGCGGTTGAGTCTTTGGCTATTGTGGTTAGCTAATAGAAATACATATTGTGTTTTCGCTGTAAAACATTTTAAAAATCGGAAATGATGGCTGTATTCACAAGATGTTTATCTTTCATTTGCTGTATTGGACTTGTGATTTCATGATATTTATATGCTATTATTTACTTGTGGCGCTATGCTAGGCTATGCTAGTCAGCTTTTACTGATGAGGATGCTCCCGGATCCGGGATGGGTGTTAAGTAAAGGTTAAACCAGGGGATGTCATCGCATATGTAGGAGGTGGAACAACATGGTTGGTTAAGGCATATTGAGCAGGGCTAGAGGCTCTACAGTGAAATAAGACAGTAATCACTAACCAGGACAGTAATGGACGAGGCATATTGATATTAGAGAGAGGCATGCGTAGCCAAGTGAACATATGGGTCCAGTGATTGGTTGGACTGACTGGAGACACGGCGATTCAGACAGTTAGCAGGCCGATGCTAACAAGCTAACAGTTAGTAGGCCGGGGCTAAACAAGCTAGCAGTTAGCAGACCGGAGCTGGCAAGCTAGCAGTTAGCAGACCGGGTTAGCAAGCAAGCAGTTAGCAGAGGCTAGCAGTTAGCAGACCGGGGCAGGCAAGCTAGCAGTTAGCAAACCGGGGCAGGCAAGCGAGCAGTTAGCAGACCGGGGCAGTCAAGCTAACAGTTACTAGACCGGGGCTAGCAAGTTAGCCTTTGGGGGACGTCCTTTAGTTAACACTATCAATGTTTCCCTTTACTGTGGGAATTGTGCTCGAATCAATGCAATATTAGCCACTTTCAATGTAACATACCTGAAACAAAATGAACTATGCAAGACTTAGTATGCAAAACTAACTGTGCAAGAGATTTTCTTGTAGGCAGAGCGCAGTGGAGTAGGATTCTCTTGCATTGACAGGCACGACTCAGGCCTCTACTCTACACAGACTGGTGCGCCATAACCAATCAGATCTGCAGTAGGCCTACATGCAAATAGCCATTTCCATATATGGATCTGTGCCATTCACTTTGAACTGAACTGTGTTTACACCATGAGCGSTCAGGAGTAGATGCACTTGTTTTGAGAACAAAGCGAGAGCTGCATGTAGCCACCTGTGTGCATTTGTTCATATTCTGAGCTAGTTAGTAAGTTATTAGCCCAGTTATAGCTAATTCCTAAATGGTGGAGTGGTTGCTTCCTACAAGAACACAAAATATGTGCATTTCTAGCCAGAGAAACTCCATTGTTACTCCCGGTCCTATTGAAAAACCAACACTCCCGGTTGATATATTATCGAATAGATATTTGAAAAACAACCTGAGGATTGATTATAAAAAACGTTTGACATGTTTCTGCGGACATTATGGATATTATCTGGAATTTTTGTCTGCGTTGTCGTGAACGCTTTTTCCAGTGGATTTCTCAGCATAACGCGAGAAACGAACGGAGGTAATTGGATATAAAAATATCTTTATGGAACAAAAGGAACATTTGTTGTCTAACTGGGAGTCTCGTGAGTGAAAACATCCGAAGATCARCAAAGGTAAACGATTAATTTGATTGTTTTTCTGATTTTCGTGACCAAGTTACCTGATGCTAAGTGTACTTAATGTTTTGTCMAGCGATCGATAAARTTACACAAACGCTTGTATTGCTTTCGCTGTAAAGCATAATTTCAAAATCTGAGACGACAGGTGGATTAACAAAAGGCTAAGCTGTGTTTTGCAATATTGCACTTGTGATTTCATGAATATGAATATTTTCTAGTAATATTATTTGACTGTGGCGCTATGCTATTCAGCGTTGCTGATGACAATTATCCCGGATCCGGGATGGGTGGTTCAGAAAGGTTAATGGTATGGGAATAATATTAGCAAAGCATTTTAATAACAATAATAGCATTTTTCCCTATTGTTTTTTAATGTAGGCCACTCAGGTAGGCCTACATTACGATCAAATAGCCACAGTTGCCTACTTGGCCGCTGTTAAAACTTTAACTTAAAGTGGCTACAGCCTCAGTGTTTATAGTAATCGAGCGCTGGAAGTTGCACAGCATTTTCACAACATTCAAGTTTGCGCTCAGCAGACCTGACATTGTATCAGTGCGGAATATTTTTTGAGGGAACATTGCCCACTGCCAGTTCATGGTTGAGTAACCAAAACCTCATGTCCGATAAAAAATAAATCATGTTTACTTACATCTTGAGCCTCTGCTTTAGATTCTTCCATAGGGTATCTCTTCTCCCTATATCCCGCCGGTTCATCAATATATCAACAATAGCCCTTGGCTTATATCTCCCAGTCCCTCCCATAATCCTTTGCTCTGAAGGTCAGGGCCAGGTCAGTAACCAATCTACCCTGGCCCTGCTGTTTACTGTAGTGTTAAGTGTGTGCCTTTCTAGGATCACTCAGTGCCATAATCCCATCTTCATTCCCTCTGAGTCACAGAGTGTGTGTAAGTGGACATGGGTGATGGCAGACAGGGCCCGGCTGACCAACCAACCGCCCCAACTGCCCCCCCCCCCACCCCAACCAAATGTGGAGGAGGAGGAAGGAGGGGAGAGGGAGAGAGGGGAGAGGGAGAGAGAGGGAGAGAGAGAGAGAGAGGAGAGAGAGAGAGAGAGAGAGAGAGAGAGAGAGAGAGAAGAGATTAACCCCGTCTTTCTCTTTTTTCTCTTTTTTATTTCATGACACCTTATAAATGGGTTATGGCCTTCCTAGGGCTCATGGCTGTTAGAGTGAAGGGTTGGTTCTGGGAGTTTTCAGTGGGCTTTAGAAGTCCTGCTTACTCCAAGTGACAAGAGGCATCTCCAGAGAGCACTACCCCGGTAACTGTAAAACTCTTTAATCTAACTCCTTCCTCTCTCGCTCTCATTAGCCTACTTAATCTCTCTCTCTGGTCTCCCTGTGGTCATCTTTCGGCTCTTTCTCTGTCTCAGTTGCTCTCTCTCTCTCCGTTTCTCTCACTTCCTTTCCCTCTCACTTCAGTCTTCTTTCTCAACATCCATACACTCTCCAAAATGTTCACATGATTGCAAACACATACTACACTGAGACTCCAACACACACACACACACACACAACACACACACACACACCACACACACACACACACACACACACCACACACACACACACAACACACACACACACACAACACACACACAACACACACACACACCACACACACACACACACACACATACACACATTCACATTCCTTCACATACGCTGCTGCTACTTTCTGTTTATTATCTATGTGTAGTCACTTTACCCCTACTGTACCTACATGTACAGTACATATTACCTCACTTAACTCGACTAATCCTTACCGCTGCACATTGATRCTGTACCGTTACCTATTGTATATAGCCTCGTTKTTGTTATTTTATTCTGTTACTATTTTTCCTTTAGTTTTAGTACATTTTTCTTATTTACTTTTTTAAAACTGCATTGTTGGTTAAGTGCTCGTAAGTAAGCATTTCACAGTTGTATTTGGCGCATGTGACAAATAATATTTTATTTGAAAATGTCTTACTATGGTTTATGTATATTGGAAACTCCTTATTGCTATTGTGACACCTGGTGGCCACCTTTTGGGCCTAGCTGTAGAGTAACATATAAGGGGGTTATGAGTAAGGATGGTGTTAGAGCTTAATTGGAACAGGTGTTAACGAGGTTTTTGGGATCCTGGAGCAATGGCGGAAGCCCTGTTTGAGTTTGGTGCCGTGTCGAGTGGAGTTGGTGAAAATGCATGGAAGACAGCGACAAAAAAGACCAGAGAAAAAAGGGCTAAAGTTGGATATRAAAATCTGTTTGTTGTTGGATTGCAATTCATCTACATTTATTCATTTTTGGGAGATCCGTTTGATGAAATGAATATGGTAAAGGATGCATTAGGAAAGGTGGAGTCGGTCAGTGACCAGGAGTGGTTTTGTTTTGATTTCCTGTATGTCAGAAGAGCAGAATGAGAATACAGTATGGCTCAACATGTTAATGCTGAAGTTACCATGTGTATGGTCGTCATATGAAGTTGAGAGCCTGGACTTTCGGCGCTCTGGTGTCCCATTGGAAATTGGGGCTTAGTATCTCAGTCGGTACATTCCAGGAGTAGTCGATGTATGTCGTTTGCCCGGTGTGGTGGATATGAAAAGGCAGGAAAGCCAATCCGTTTTGCTGATGTTTGATGAATAGCTACCGACGCATGTGAAGTTGGGGAATGTAAGATACGCCGTGAAAGCGTTCTTGTATAAGCCACTGCAATGCCAAAATTGAAATAAGTTTGGACATGTCAAGTGTTTGCAGGCTGAAGAAATATGTTGATGAAGAGTCGGAGGGTGTACGATGCTGCAATTATAGTGGGAATCATGTTTCTGACTTCCTCGAGGGACCTGTAAGCGTGATGGAGGTCGAAGTAGCAAGGAACAGGGATGTCCATCAGGTCTCCTATACGGAGGTTGTGAAAATAGCTATAGGGGCGAGTCGACATGAGGAAGATATGGTAGCTAATGACCCGAAGTCTGCTGAGAATGTAGTTCACCAGCTGAGAGATCCTGAATCTCTGATTGTGAAGGTGTTGCTTTCATAGCGCATGTGATAAATTGTACTGGCCAAACAAACAAGAAGTCTAAGAAACTGTAAATCATTGTTAAATGTAGCTGAAAGGTTTTTGGATCTCCAGGACTTCACAGCCAAAACATTGCAGAGAATACTGAATGAGGAGGAGCCTGAGAGGGGGGAACCTCTTCATTCAGTATTCCCTGCACTGGAGAAGGCTGCAAAGCTGGAACTCGAATGAAGTAAGCTTTATGCAACATCTTTTTGAGTGCAGACCCATCACAACTTTTTTCCTAGGGATCTGAGTAGACATTTGAAAATCAATTCAAATGATTTTTGTCATGTGCACCGAACACAACAGGTGTAGACCTGACCGGGAAATGCTTACTTACAAGCCCTTAACCATCAATGAAGGTCTAAGAAAATAGAGTTAAGAAAATATTTATGAAATAAACTAAACTACAAAATAAATTTAAAAGAAACACAATAAAATGACAATAACGAGGCTATATACAGGGGGTACCAGTATCGAMTCAATGTGCAGGTATACAGGTTAGACAAGGTAATTTGTACATGTAGGTAGGGGTAAAGGGACTATGCATAGACAATAAACAGTGAGTAGCAGCAGTGTAAAAACAAAGCGTGGGTGTCAATGCAAATAGTCCGGGTGGTCATTTGATTAATTGTTCAGCAGTTATGGGTTGGGGGTAGCAGCTGTTAAGGAGTGCTTTGGACCTAGACTTGGCGCTTCGGTAGCAGAGAGAACAATCTATGACTTGGGTGACTGGAGTCTTTGACAATTTTTMGGGCATTCCTCTGACACCGTCTAGTATATAGGTCCTGGATGGCAGGAAGCTTGGCCCCAGTGATGTGCTGGGGCGTACGCACTACCCTCTGTAGCGCCTTACGGTCAGGTGCCGAGCAGTTTCCATACCAGGCGGTGATGCAACCGCTCAGGATGCTCTCGATGGTGCAGCTGTAGAACTTTTTGAGGATCTGGGACCCATGCCAAATCTTTTCATTCTCCTAAGGGGGAAAAGGCATTGTCGTGCCCTCTTCACTGTTGGTGATATGGCACCGCTCCACTACAACCCCGTCATTTTGAATGGGGGAGTGTTCGTCCCTCCTTTTCCTGTAGTCCACGATCAGCTCCTTTGTCTTGCTCACATCTAGGGAGAGTTTGTTGTCCTGGCACCACACTGCCAGGTCTCTGACCTCCTCCCTATAGGCTGTCTCATCGTTGTCGGTGATCAGGCCTACCACTGTTGTGTCATCNTTGTTGTCCTGGCACCACACTGCCAGGTCTCTGACCTCCTCCCTATAGGCTGTCTCATCGTTGTCGGTGATCAGGCCTACCACTGTTGTGTCATCAGCAAACTTAATGGTGGTGTTTGAGTCGTGCTTGGTCACGCAATCGTGGGTGAACAGGGAGTACAGGAGGAGACTAAGCACGCACCCCTGAGGAGCCCCCGTGTTGAGGATCAGTCTGGCAGATGTGTTGTTGCCTACCCTTACCACCTGGGGGCGGCCCATCTGGAAGTCCAGGATCCAGTTGCAGAGGGATGTGTTTTGTCCCAGGGTCCTTAGCTAAGTGATGAGCTTTCTGGGCACTAGCTGTAATCAACGAACAGCGTTCTCACATAGGTTCCTTTTGTCCAGGTGGGAAAGGGGATTGTGGAATGTGATTGAGATTGCGTCATCTGTGGATCTGTTGTGGTGGTATGCAAATTGGAGGGGGTCTAGGGTTTCTGGGATGATGGTGTTGATGTGAGCCATGACCAACCTTTCAAAGCACTTCATGGCTAATGATGTGAGTGCTATGGGGCGGTAGTCACTTAGGCAGGTTACTTTCGCTTTCTTGGGCACAAAGACTATAGTGGTCTGCTTGAAACATGTAGGTATTACAGACTCGGTCACGGAGAAGTTAAAAATGTCAGGGAAGACACTTGCCAGTTGGCCGCACATGCTCTGAGTACACATCCTGGTAGTCCGTCTGCCCCCACGGCCTTGTGAATGTTGACCTGTTTAAAGGTCTTGCTCACATCGGCTACCGAGAGCATGATCACACAGTCAACTCAGAACAGCTGGTGCTCTCATGAATGCTTCAGTGTTGCTTGCCTCAAAGCGAGCATGAAAGGCATTTAGCCTGCCACATCCGACGAGCGTCAGAGTCGGTGTAGTAGGATTCAATCTTAATCCTGTATTGACACTTTTCCTGTTTGATGGTTAGTCTGAGGGCATTTCTTATAAGTGTCCAGATTAGTGTCCCGCTCCTTGAAAGCGGCATCTCTAGCCTTTAGCTCGGTGCGGATGTTGCCTGTAATCCATGGCTTCTGGTTGGGATTTGTACGTACGGTCACTATGGGGACGGCGTCGTTGATGCACTTATTGATGAAGCCGGTGACTAAGGTGGTTTACTCCTCAATGCCATTGCATGAATCCCGGAACAGTCTGTGCTATCAAAACAGTCCTGTAGCATCTGTGTCGTCTGACGCAGTGAGATTTTATTTGTTTTAATTTAAAAATATATATATAATTGGGGGGGGGGGGGGGTATTATGAGTGTGTTTTTCACCCTTCTCTCCATTTCCCTTTTGCGTTCCAGTTTTCACCCCACCCAATAGGTGGCGGCGGAACACCATTAAATGATGTAGTGCCGTAAAACCCCATTGAAGAAGGTGTTAACAGCCTGTACAAAAGACTCCATGATAGTTGTCAACCATTTGAACCATATAATTGCCATTGATATTTGTTTTATTTAATCCTTTTACCTTGCTGAATTATATAATTTTTGTCATCATCTTTTGCCATCAATATCACTTGGAATCTGTTTAGAACACCCAGAATCTATTGCTTTGTTTTACCATTCATCAACTGGAATCTGTGTGACAATCCTAGACCTTTGTGAGTAATAAAATACATTTGAATTGCAACTGACAACTCTCCAGTCTCTCAATGGGGAAATGGATTGGAACCGCACCACTAAAGGCGTCTATAAAAGGTGTCATTTTAGAATGGTGGGACATGGAATTGGACAATAAAAAGCTCAGTTTTGATTGAAGTACACTGCTCAAAAAAATAAAGGGAACACTTAAACAACACAATGTAACTCCAAGTCAATCACACTTCTGTGAAATCAAACTGTCCACTTAGGAAGCACACTGATTGACAATAAATTTCACATGCTGTTGTGCCAAATGGAATAGACAAAAGGTGGAAATTATAGGCAATTAGCCAGACACCCCCAATAAAGGAGTGGTTCTACAGGTGGTGACCACAGACCACTTCTCAGTTCCTATGCTTCCTGGCTGATGTTTTGGTCACTTTTGAATGCTGGCGGTGCTTTCACTCTAGTGGTAGCATGAGACGGAGTCTACAACCCACACAAGTGGCTCAGGTAGTGCAGCTCATCCAGGATGGCACATCAATGCGAGCTGTGGCAAGAAGTTTGCTGTGTCTGTCAGTGTAGTGTCCAGAGCATGGAGGCGCTACCAGGAGACAGGCCAGTACATCAGGAGACGTGGAGGAGGCCGTAGGAGGGCAACAACCCAGCAGCAGGACCGCTACCTCCGTCTTTGTGCAAGGAGGAGCACTGCCAGAGCCCTGCAAAATGACCTCCAGCAGGCCACAAGGGTGGTATGAGGGCCCGACGTCCACAGGTGGGGGTTGTGCTTACAGCCCAACACCGTGCAGGACGTTTGGCATTTGCTAGAGAACACCAAGATTGGCAAATTCGCCACTGGCGCCCTGTGCTCTTCACAGATGAAAGCAGGTTCACACTGAGCACATGTGACAGACGTGACAGTCTGGAGACGCCGTGGAGAACGTTCTGCTGCCTGCAACATCCTCCAGCATGACCGGTTTGGCGGTGGGTCAGTCATGGTGTGGGGTGGCATTTCTTTGGGGGCCGAACAGCCCTCCATGGGCTCGCCAGAAGTAGCCTGACTGCCATTAGGTACCGAGATGAGATCCTCAGACCCCTTGTGAGACCATATGCTGGTGCGGTGGCCCTGGGTTCTCCTAATGCAAGACAATGCTAGACCTCATGTGGCTGGAGTGTCTCAGCAGTTCCTGCAAGAGGAAGGCATTGATGCTATGGACTGGCCCGCCCGTTCCCCAGACCTGAATCCAATTGAGCACATCTGGGACATCATGTCTCGCTCCATCCACCAACGCCACGTTGCACCACAGACTGTCCAGGAGTTGGCGGATGCTTTAGTCCAGGTCTGGGAGGAGAATCCCTCAGGAGACCATCCGCCACCTCTATCAGGAGCATGCCTAGGCGTTGTAGGCACGTCATACAGGCACGTGGAGGCCACACACACTACTTTGAGGCCTATTTTGACTTATTTTAAGGACATTACATCAAAGTTGGATCAGCCTGTAGTGTGGTTTTCCACTTTAATTTTGAGTGTGACTCCAAATCCAGACCTCCATTTCCATTGATCATTTTTGTGTGATTTTGTTGTCAGCACATTCAACTATGTAAAGAAAAAAGTATTTCATAAGAATATTTCATTCATTCAGATCTAGGATGTGTTATTTTAGTGTTCCCTTTATTTTTTTGAGCAGTGTATATAAGAAGGTTCACCTGCAAATGTGTGCACTGCATTGAACATGCYACACTGCAATGCTCTGATTGGATTACAGTGGAGAGTGGCTTCGTGGGAAGTATTGAACGCATTGCATATTGGAAATGTGTAACAATGCTTCTTAACTTCTTTGATATAGGGGGCAGCATTTTCACTTTTGGATGAATTGCGTGCCCATAGTGAACGTGGTACCTTCAGGCGTTTGGAAATTGCTCCCAAGGATGAACCAGACATGTGGAGGTCTACAATTKTTTTCTGAGTTCTTGGCTGATTTCTTTTGATTTTGCCATGATGTCAAGTAAAGAGGCACTGCGTTTGAAGGTAGGCCTTGAAATACTTCCACAGGTACACCTCCAATTGACTCAAATTATGTCAATTAGCATATCAGAGGCTTCTKAAGCCATGACATCATTTTCCAAGCTGTTTAAAGGCACAGWCAACTTAGTGTATGTGAACTTCTGACCCACTGGAATTGTGATACAATGGATTATAAGTGAAGTAATCTGTCTGTAAACAATTGTTGGAAAAATGACTTGTGTCATGCACAAAGTAGATGTCCTAACCGACTTGCCAAAACTATGGTTTGTTAACAAGACATTTGTGGAGTGGTTGAAAAACAAGTTGTAATGACACCATCCTAAGTGTACAGTATGTAAACTTRCGACTTCAACTGTATCTTACACCACTCTATACATCCACCCACTCATCCATTCTCACAAAACATATATCCACATTCACCCTCCCTCACTCTCCCATTGATATGCACAGACATATACCCACATATACACCCTCTCGCCCAAACACACATCCATCGAACAATTATTGACTTGCATGCTATATTTCCTCTTTTATATTGTCCTTTCAGTGTCTGTGTATCTCATTGGCATCGGCTAATTCTATCGTTTTTTCCTAGAGAAGAACAGTTACTTGGGGACAATAGAGTCTAAATTGTATTGGGGGGAGGGGGATGGAATATTGTCTCATCTTACGATAAGCTGGTCTTGGGCATCACAATATGTATCCTAGTGTGCTAATCTGTTTTTTCTGCTTCTACCTCTCCTCAGGGCAATGGGCCCTCTTTCAATTGGAAAGGTTTCCAGCAGCCTGTTCAGAGATTTATCGGTGCTTGTGAACATTCTCTGTGTTCCTTTCCCTCAGTACTGCCGGGAATCGAAGTTGATTTCTTTTTTCCTCCAGTGACTGTCCTCCATTGACCTTCTCAGTCTAGCAGACCGTTCCTGGTCGAATGGACTGGCCCTGGACCTTGATSTCCTTTCCCCCTTGTGACCTCAGAACGATGGTGACAGGTGTACGCCATAATGAGCAGCCTGGTGACCTAGAGGCCGGAGAGGGAGCCCGACGCACGGCTCCAGCCGCAGGATGCCGACCAAGATGCCGATCCCGGAGATCAGGAGCGGACCGGTCACCTCTGCTAAGGCGCTGATCCAGCTGAGGCATGGGAGCATGGCGACCTAGAGCACCGGAGAGAAAGCATACGTGACAGTACCTCCTCCCCAGCGCGTTCGGCTCCAGCCACAGGACACCAACCAAAGGGACGATCCCGGGGATCCGGTCGCCTCCGCTGAGGCGCAGAAACCTGACGAACCGGTTGAGGCGTGAGAGCCTGATGAGCCGGCTGGGACCTCCCTGGTTGCCTCGGCCGAGGCATGGGAACCTGTTCGCCAGCTGAGGCATGGGAGTCTATCGAGCACGCGTAGGCATGGAAGCCTATCGAGCCAGCTGAAGCATGGAAGCCTATCGAACCTCTGAGGTATGGAAACCCGTCGGGCCAGCTGATGCAGTGGAACCCGACAAACTGGCTGACGCCTCCCAGGTAGCTCCGGTTTGGACACCCGGATCCGACATCACCTCCAACACCAAAAAAAAAAAAAACACTCCCTGATGCTTCCCTTTGTTGAGTCGTCATTCTGTAACGATTTACGCTGAGAGTCGGGAAGCAAGTTCAGGGAATTAATACATTTAATAAATAAATGAACAAAACAAGAAACACGAACAGCGCACCGACATGAAACAGCAACAATGACGACTGAGGAAGAAACCAAAAGGAGTAACATATAAAGGTCAGGTAATCAAGGCGGTGATGGAGTCCAGTTGAGTGTCATAATGTGTGTAACAATAGTGACAGGTGTGCGCCATAACGAGAAGGCTGGTGAACTAGATGCTGGAGAGGGAGCACACGTCACAGCCCCACCTATCTCGTTTTCCTCTCGGTGTGCACACTTTACGCTCTGGCCGATGATTTGTTTACCTATGGATAACATGAAAACAGCTTAACCAGCCCTGCTGGCAAAAATTTCATTACGCTTTTTTGCAGACGTTTACTGACACCAGCCATAATCAACAGGTGTTGTACACACGTCACGTAATGTTAGCTAACGAGCCAGCCAGCCAGCTAAAGTTAGCTAGTTAAACAACAATGAACAGTGCCAACAATGACACAGTGCTGGGAGCTAACCAACCAGGTTCAATGTTTGCTAGCTAACATTAGGCTCTAACTAGAAAAGCAAACAGCTCTGGGATACGAATAATAACATCAGCTAGGGGGCCAGCCAGCTAACATTAGCTAGCTAGCGAACAGTACACTTTAGCTTAAGACATATAGCTAGCCAGCTAGGTAAACAATGAACCTAGCTAGGTAAACAAAGTGTAATTTCACACACGTCACGTAATGTTAGCTAACGAGCCAACCAGCTAATGTTAGCTAGTTAACTTTTTTAGGATAGGGGGCAGAATTCGGAATTTTGGATGAAAGGCGTGCCCAAAGTAAACTGCCTGCTACTCAGGCCCAGAGGCTAGGATATGCATATAATTGGTAGATTTGGATAGAAATCACTCTTAAGTTTCTAAAACTGTTAGAATAATGTCTGTGAGTATAACAGAACTGATTTGGCAAGCGAAATCCCGAGCACAATCCATCCAGGGAATTTCTTTTGGAGCTCATTGTGTTTTCCACTAGTTTTCATTGGGAATCCTGAACTGCCCTGGTTGCAGTTCCTATGGCTTCCACTAGATGTCTACAGTCTTTAGAAATTGGTTGATGTTTTTCTTTTGAGGAATGAAGAAGTGTGGCTGTAAATTGTTTGTGTCACTGTGAAGGGCTGAAGTCTTTTATTGCGCGTACACAGGAGCGCGCGCCGTGGTATTTTTCTTCGGTATTGAAAACCYTCTTAAATTTTATCGATTATTTACGTTTTAGGATACCTGAGGAAGGATTCGGAACGTTGTTTGAAATGTTTGGACCAAGTTTACAAGTAACTTATTAGATACTTTGTAGGCATGTTGGACGAGTTGAAACCGGTGTATTTCTGAATCAAACGCGCCAAATAAATTGACATTTTTGGGACATAAAGAAGGACATTATCAAACACAAGGACCATTTGTGATGTTTGGGACATTTTGGAGTGAAGATCTTCAAAGGTAAGGCATATATTATATGGCTATTTCTGACTTTCGTGTCGCAACTCCCTGGTTGAAAATGATTTGTTATGCATTTGTGTGCTGGACGCTGTCCTCAGATAATTGCATGGTTTGCTTTCGCCGTAAAGCCTTTTTGAAATCTGACACATTGGCTGGATTAACAACAATTTAGGCTTTATTTTGATGTATTGCACTTGTGATTTCATGAAAGTTTAATATTTATAGTAATTACATTTGAATTTGGCGCTCTGCCATTTCACCTGATGTTGGCCAGGTGGGACGCTACCGTCCCACGTATCCATAAGAATAACAATGAACACAGTGTCAACAATTCCACAATGCCGGGAGCTAAACAACCAGGTTCAATGTTAGCTAGCTAACATTAGGCTCTAAGTAAAAAAGCAAATGGCTCTGGGATATGAATAATAACATCAGCTAGGGAGCCAGCCAGCTATCATTAGCTAGCTAGCTAGCTAACAGTACACTTTAGTTTGAAATGAAACCACTTTCTGTCAAAATTAGAAACGTGTAATATCTGAAAATGTAGCTAGCTAACGCTAGACTATCTTAACTGTATACATCATCATGCATGATGGACARTTCTCCCTGTCAGGAATGCCATACCACGGTTCCCCTTAGTTTGAAGATGAAATCCGGAGACAGGTGTTTTCTCCATCTCTTTAGCTATCATAATCTAATTCCACTGATTTCAAAACTTGATCCTCCAAAAAGTGGAGAGCAACACTTATGCAGCTCTACTGCACAATACATTAAAAAAAGCCACGTTCAACAGGATTACCAACACAGACTGACGAGCTCAAATCGACAGAAGCCTWCTATATGGCAGACCAATCCGAACTCATCTCTCGACATTTCCAGCCCACTCATCATCTCAGCCAATCATGGCTAGTGGGAAGGTAGCTGCTTTTTCTGTGGCTTAACCCACAAGGCTCGTAATTTAATAATCGTATTAGTATTTACAGATGGCATAGAAGTTTGTTATTAAAGCACATGAKTGTTCGGGAAGGCCTATCCGCCAAAAACGCATTATGATAAAAAAAAAAATTACGTTCAAACGGCTCTCTTGTGAAGTCGTGACTTGCGACATACGCCTAGTTTCCTAAATCGGGTCACATATTCTCATGTTATTTTGACTCAATATATTTTCTAGCTGATCCAGTTCCTCTTCTTTTGTTTCCAATTTTCTTAATGGCAATATTAATCTGATCATTAGTTTGTTCAGGGCTGACAGTTGTCACCCACTTCCCTTGAAAAATAGTTTGCCCTACAGCCAATTCTGTCGAATCAAAAGAATTTGCAAAAAACAATCAGATTTCGACAGAAATATGGCTGAGACGCAAAGAAAGTTCCAGAAAATTATGATCAGATTAATTAATTAACAAAAATGATCAGATTAATATTGCCATTGAGAAAATTCAAAACAAAACGAGACATGACATTTTTCAAGGGCAGTCTCGCAAAAAGACGCATTCTTGCATTCTAACTACCCGCTATTCAAAGCACTCTGAAAAAATTAAGGGAATCTTTCACAAACATTGGCACATTCTAAAATCCGATGATAGTCTCGGTAATGTGTTTTCGGYCCTTCCCTTGGTCGTATTCTCACGGGGCAGAAATCTCAGAGACCAATTGGTACAACGTTTTTTGCTTAATAATTATGAGGTATTGTGTGTAGATTGATGAGGGATTTTTTTTTAAATAAGGCTGTAACGTAACAAAATGTGGAAAAAGTCAAGGGGTCTGAACACTTTCCGAATGCACTGTATCACCCAATGACACTGTGGAGCCTAGTTAAAATATCACACAGCTGGTTACACTTTGTGTGGAAAAAGGAAACAGTCATGCAGTGAATGTCAATGAAAATCTACACAAACCTTGGTTTATTGTAGAAACTTTGACAGCAGCTGTCCAGCATGTCCACACTTGCATCTGAAAATCTCGACAAGACGAGGACTGTGGCGATCTAGGCCTTCATAGAAATCCTGAAATCCTGTCGGCAATCGGGTGGAACTCCAAGTTGACCTGTAAAAATCAAATAACAAGAGTTTAACACAAACTTAATAAAGGTTAATGTACACAGGTAGAAAAGTTTTATACATTTTTTAAAAAGTAAAGTCACCTTTGGAATGCATGCATCTTTTCAGCAATCAATACATTTTGTTCTTAGCGGAGCCACATTTAGTGGAATTGAGATGGTGCCTGAGATTATCCATTATGTCAAACAAAGGGTGAAACTGAAAATAGATTTTCCTTGAAGAGGGCTGGCCAACGTTCAACTATCTGACATATGGCAGGTTCTGAGCCGCACACTCTAGGAGCTCAGATGCAAAAATGTAATATCCAACGTTTCGACAGCCAAGCTGTCTTCATCAGAGTATAATCACAAACACTGCGGGATGACTCGTTTATATAGTGTCAAAAGACACACAGGTGTCTGTAATCATGGCCAAGAGTGGCCTAATATCATTGGTTAATTGTCAAATATTAAAATGGCATACAAAGAACAGCATACAAAAAACAAATGGATAGCATATGATCAGAGATTCATTTTAGACTACACAAGTTTACAAACAATTACAATGGCAAACAATACACAATAATCACAAGAATGGCTTCAGATCAAAGTCTACGTTGAGACRGAAGGGAGCAAGGGTCTTTAAGTTAAAGATCCAAGCAGCCTCTCGTTTTAACAATAAATGATCAAGGTCACCCCCTCTCCTAGGGAGGGTGACATGTTCGATGCCAATATAACGCAGAGACGAAATCGAGTGGCCTACCTCCAAAAATTGGGCCGCAACTGGGTTAGTCAAGTTTTTGCACCTAATGTTGCTACGATGCTCTGAGATACCCTGCACGGGCAGGGTGTGGTGGTGTATATTGATGATATCCTGATCTATTCCGCCACAAGCGCCGCGCATGTGTCCCTGGTGCGCAAGGTACTTGGGCGACTGCTGGAGCATGACCTGTACGTTAAGGCTGAGAAATGTGTGTTTTCCAAACGAGCGATTTCCTTCCTGGGTTATCGCATTTCCACCTCGGGGGTGGTGATGGAGTGTGACCTCGTTAAGGCCGTGCGTAATTGGCCGACTCCGACCACGGTAAAGGAGGTGCAGCGGTTTTTAGGGTTTGCCAATTACTACCGGAGGTTTTTCCGTGGTTTTGGTCAAGTGGCGGCTCCTATTACCTCACTGCAGAAGGGGGGGCCGGCGCGCTTACGGTGGTCAGCAGAGACGGGCAGAGATTTCAATCGGTTGAAGGCGCTGTTTACCGACGCTCCCGTGTTGGCGCATCCAGACCCCTCTTTGGCGTTCATAGTGGAGGTGGATGCGTCCGAGGCTGGGGTTGGAGCCATGCTATCACAGCGCTCGGGTACGCCACCGAAGCTCCGCCCCTGCGCTTTCTTTTCGAAGAAGCTCGGTCCGGCAGAGAGGAGCTATGATGTGGGGGACCGGGAYTTGTTAGCTGTGGTCAAGGCTCTGAAGGTGTGGAGACATTGGCTTGAGGGGGCCAAGCACCCTTTCCTCATCTGGACTAACCACCGCAATCTGGAGTACATCCAGGCAGCGAGGAGACTGAATCCTCGTCAGGCAAGGTGGGCCATGTTTTTCACTAGATTTAGGTTTACTATCTCTTATAGACCGGGTTCCCTCAACACGAAGGCTGACACACTGTCCCGTCTCTATGACACTGAGGATCGGTCCATCGATCCTACTCCTATCCTTCCAGCTTCAAGGCTGGTGGCACCGGTGGTATGGGAGGTGGACGCGGACATTGAGCGGGCGCTACATTTGGAACCTGCCTCTCCTCAGTGTCCTACAGGTATGAAGTATGTGCCGCTTGGTGTCCGTGATCAATTGATTCGGTGGGCTCATACTCTACCCTCTTCGGGTCATCCTGGCATTGCGAGTACAGTGCGGGGTCTTAGGGGGAAGTACTGGTGGCCCACCTTAGCTGAGGATGTGAGGCTCTATGTCTCCTCCTGTTCGGTGTGCGCTCAGAGTAAGGCTCCTAGGCACTTGCCTAGAGGGAAGTTACAGACCCTCCCCGTTCCACAACAGCCTTGGTCTCATCTGTTGGTGGACTTTATTACCGATCTTCCTCCGTCTCAGGGGAACACACCACGATCCTGTTCATTGTGGATCGGTTCTCTAAGTCCTGCCATCTTCTCCCGTTGCCCGGTCTCCCTACGGCCCTACAGACTGCGGAGGCCCTATTCACTCACGTCTTCCGGCACTACGGGGTGCCTGAGGACATCGTTTCTGATCGGGGTCCCCAGTTCACGTCCCGAGTTTGGAGGGCGTTTATAGAGTGTCTGGGGGTCTCGGTCAGCCTGACCTCGGGTTATCACCCCGAGAGTAATGGGCAGGTAGAGAGAGTGAACCAGGAGGTGGYTAGGTTTCTGCGGTCGTATTGCCAGGACCGACAAGGAGAATGGGCGAGGTACGTCCCATGGGCGGAGGTGGCTCAGAACTCACTCCGCCACTCCTCCACGAACATGTCACCGTTTCAATGCGTGTTGGGCTACCAGCCGGTCCTGGCACCGTGGCATCAGAGTCAGACCGAGGCTCCTGTGGTGGAGGAGTGGGTGCAGCGCTCTAAGGAGACCTGGAGGGCCGTCCAGGAATCACTTAAGCAAGCGGGTGGACGGCAGAAGAAGAGCGCTGACCACCACCGCAGTGAAGCCTCCGTGTTCGCACCGGGGGACAGAGTCTGGCTCTCGACCCAAAACCTGCCACTCCGCCTGCCCTGCCGGAAGCTGGGGCCGCAGTATGTGGGCCCATTTAAAGTCCTGAGGAGGATAAATGAGGTGTGTTATAGATTACAACTCCCTTCCTATTATAGCATTAACCCCTCGTTTCATGTGTCTCTCCTCAGGCCGYTGGTAGCTGGTCCCCTGCAGGAAGGCGAGGTGCCGGAGGTCCCTCCGCCCCCTCTGGACATCGAGGGGTCCCCGGTGTACACAGTACGTGCTGTTCTGGACTCTAGACGCCGGGTGAGGGGCCTGCAGTACCTCGTGGACTGGGAGGGGTACMGTCCGGAGGAGAGGTGCTGGGTACCGGTGGAGGACATCTTGAATCCGTCACTATTGAGGGACTTCCATCGCCTCCATCCGGAGCGCCCTGCACCTCGCCCTCCGGGTCGCCCTCGAGGCCGGTGTCGACGCGCGGCGGGAGCCACGCGTCAGGAGGGGGGGTACTGTCACGAATTCCACCGAAGGCGGTTCCTCTTCCTGTTCGGGCGGCGCTCTGCGGTCGTCGTCACCGGTCTACTAGCTGCCACCGATCCCCTTTTCCCTTTTCAGTTGGTTTGGTCTTATTGGTTTCACCTGTTTCTAGTTTGATTTTGGGCTATTTAAGCTGGTAATGCCCGCCGGCTGTTGTGCGGGCTTGTTCTTCTGTGCGTTTGTTGTGGATTGTGTTTTGTGTTTTCGCTGGGCTTTTTGGTCCTGTTTTTGGGCCGGTCTGTTTTTGTATGRGCCTGGTGTGTTGGCGTGACCGTGTCAGTACCAGGATTAAATACTGTTGTCCTAACCCTCTGCTCCCTGCGCCTGATTCCACAACCCATGTCATCACACTAGCCCCCGACACATAAACTACTGCTGCATAAATACTGGAGGCTGAGACAGGAGGGGTCAGGAGACACTGTGGCCCCATCCGATGATACCCCGGACAGGGCCAAACAGGCAGGATATAACCCCACCAACTTACCATCCTGAGACAAGGCCGAGTATAGCCCACAAAGATCTTCACCACGGCACAACCCCGGGGGGGGGGCGCCAACCCAGACAGGAAGACCACATCAGTGACTCAACCCACTCAAGTGACAATCCCCTCCTAGGGACGGCATGGAAGAGCACCAGTAAGCCAGTGACTCAGCCCCTGTAATAGGGTTAGAGGCAGAGAATCCCAGTGGAGTGAACGTGAACGTTAAGTGAACGTGTCTGTTTGCCATGGCACAGTAGTCAAGTTACCCACCAACCAGCAGCCCAGTGATCACTTCACCATAATAAAGCATGATGGTGTTAACCACCTCTTTAAATGAGTGTGATTCTGATATTCTAGGTCCACTTTATTACCTTGTCAAGACATTTGGGTAACACAAGTAATTAATGACAGAAATGATCAGTTTTTGTCAATTATAATGTAAAGTAAGAATGGGGAGAAAATAACAGTTAAAACAAAATTATAATTTAAAAGTCTGATTGAAAAACCATAATGGTGTCTTGGTGTCAGCATAGCATGAAAGAGGAGGAGGAAATGAAGAGAGTCAGAGAAATAGAGAGCAAGAGCGAGAGCGAGAGAGCCAAAGAGAGGGACAACAAGAAAAAGAGAGAAAGAAAAAAGGAGTGAAGGTTGTGTCATGTGATCATCTAATCAGGTAGGTGCTAGCCATTAGCACAGAGGTCCCATATCAGTTACAGTACACCAGCCTCTTCCTCCTCTTCCCTCAATCCCTCTTTTCCTTCTCCTCCCTCTCCCTTTGCAGGTTTGCTTGTGTAATGTCCATTAAGGAACCAATACAGGGCCTCTCCTAGGTTCTCAACAGGCATGCTTTAAATCGTACACTGAGTGTACAAAACATTAGGTTAACTTCTAATTGGTCCCAATCCCGGATCTGGGAGCACCCCCCACAGTAAAAAAGCTGACTAGCATAGCCTAGCATAGCGTCACAAGTAAATATTAGCATCTAAATATCATTAAATCACAAGTCCAAGACACCAGATGAAAGATACACATCTTGTGAATCCAGCCATCATTTCTGATTTTTAAAATGTTTTACAGGGAAGATCAAAATCTATTAGCTAACCACGATAGCAAAAGACACAACTTTTTTTTCCCACCATTTTTTTCCTGCATATATCATCACAATTTCGACCAAATAAAGATATATATACCACTAACCAAGAACAACTTCATCAGATGACAGTCTGATAACATATTATTGTATAGCATATGTTTTTTTAGAAAAATGTGCATATTCAGGTATAACACATTCTACATGCAGCTGCAATCTGAAATAGTGCCGAAGCAGCCAGAATAATTACAGAGACCTAACGTCAAATACCGAAATACTCATCAAAAACATTCTGAAAATCACACAGTTTGTACAGCAAATGAAAGACCAACATCTTGTGAATCCAGCCAATATTTCAATTTTTTAAGTTGTTTTACAGCGAAAACACAATTTACAATATTAGTTACCACAATAGCCGGAAACCAACTTTACCAGTAGCAAAGGTTAGCGATCGTAACAATCCAGCAAAAGATATATAATTTTGACTAAACCTTGATATACTTCATCAGATGACAGTCCTGTAAATCATATTACACAATGCATATAGTTTTGTTCGAAAATGTGCATAATTTAGCAGCACAATCGTGGTTATACAATGTGTATTTAGTAGCAAACATTTCAGGCAATCTGGCCGGCGCCATCTTGAGAGGCACCTAATCTAATCGATAACTAATCGTAAACTGACTAAAAAATACAGGTTGGACAGCAAATGAAAGACACATTATTCTTAATGCAACCGCTGTGTTAGATTTTTAATTAATGTACTCGACATTCAGCGTGCGTTACAGCGAGACCATGCCTAAAATCAATGGCGGACAAATAATTTTACATCTTTCCACAGATATACGAATTAACATCATAAATAGCTCTTACTTTTGGATGATCTCTCCATCAGAATCTTGGGCAAGTGGTCCTTTTCCAGAACAATCGTCTTTTGGTTGAAAGAAGTCCTCTACTCCTGTAGAAATTAGCTGCTAACCGCCGATGTACCGGAGAGGTGCCCAACTTCGTGATAAGCCTGACAAAGAAACTCCAGAAAATCGCAATAAACTGCTATAAACTGCTATAAGTCGGTTTATAATTAACTACCTTATGAAGTTTTTAAGACAAAAAACAAATTAAATCAGAGCCGGAGATATAGAACTGCTAAACCGAAAGCTTTTGAAGACGCCATGCCGGTTCCCTCCTGCGTCAGGCGCCCGTCGAAAAGCTCGTACTTCCGTTCCAAGAAGTTTTATACTCCCCCAGATGGTGCTATCCCACTTCCATTCAAAGTCTCACCGCTTACTGACATCTAGGGGAAGGCGTATGCAGTGCATGTAGCCCCATAGCTTATAAGGGAATTTATAAACCGACCCTGGAACAGAGACCTCAATTTCAGAAATCTCACTTCTTGACAGGAAGTGAGCTGCAGAATGAGTTCTGTTTCACTCAGAGAAATAATTCAAACGGTATTAGAAACTAGAGAGTGTTTTCTATCCAATAGTAATAATAATATGCATATTGTACGAGCAAGAATTGAGTACGAGGCAGTTTAATCTGGGAACGAAAAAWCTTCAAAGTGTAAACAGCACCCCCTATTGAGAAAAGGTTTTAAACTCCTTTTGCCCTCAGAACAGCCTCAATTCGTCAGGGCATGGACTCCACAAAGTGTCGAAAGCGTTCCACAGGGATGCTGGCCAATGTTGACTCCAATGCTTCACACAGTCGTGGCAAGTTGGCTGGATGCACTTTGGGAGTGGACCATTCTTGATATACACGGGAAACTGTTAAGCGTGAAAAATCCAGCAGCGTTGCAGTTCTTGACACACTCAAACCGGTGCACCTGAAACCTACTAACACCCTCTGAATGGCACACATACACAATCCATGTCTCAGGGCTTAAAAATCCTTCTTTAACCTGTCTCTTCCCCTTCATCTACACTTTTTGAAGTGGATTTAACAGGTGACATCAATAAAGGATGTTAGCTTTCACCTGGATTCACCTGGTCAGTCTATGTCATGGAAAGAGCAGTTCCTAATGTTTTTTACACTGAGTGTATAATTAGTACATGGCTGTTAGGATATACACTCTAGCCAAGTATTGGGTCAAATACAGAGGATATGAAGGTTATATGACTATGGGGATARGACCCTAAACATGGAATATTATATTTAATTTCATATCCTATTCATGGTTAGGCTGATACAAATTAAATGTTTTTACTGTTTTATAACTGTTGTATAATGCTCATAATGATGGGGTGGTACCATGCGTTGAAAGAAGGGGTGGGTTTTATGTATATGTGTTGTTATTCTCCTAGCCTTTCAGTAACCCCTCCGTTTGGCCGTCTGCTTTTGCCCATAAGACTTGTCTATTATTGAATGCTACGTCTCAGGCATCAGTGGCGTTCAAAGTTGTATGACGTTTCGTGAGATTAATAAACCAAAGAATGAAGAAACTGAATTGCGTGAGATGACTCCATTGCCTTTGCAGCCTTCCCAAAATCAATGTCCTCACCTAAAGTAAACAGAATGTCCRTGACTTTGGATATAGTTTCCCTTTTCTCCTCTCTGAATGCATTTGAACACATATTATTAGCATACATTTGCAAAGCAGCGGCTCACATAACAGAAGAATACACAAACACACATTGTATTGGTTCCACTGTAATGCCTAAAAGCAAAGCCATGGTTTTGAGAGAGTCTAGGAAAAATGGTGTTTACAACTAAGATCAAACCACAAAATCCCAAATGAGCCCACTGCACAATGGCTCCAAATCCGAGACCTAAACCGCAGAAAATTTTACTGTACACTCACTAAACTGTACACACACATATGCGTGCACATGCACATTCACTATTTCCCTTACACTGACACACACGGAAACACACATAAAAAAAAAATAAAACTATTTCCATTACACACACTCTCTCAATCACACACATCCACAGACATATAATTTAATTTGCTGCACCTAGTGGGAGAAACACAGACGCCCTTTGTGCAGTAGAAGATGGCTGTCTTATGGACACATTTCATCTCTATAAATCAGCAGAGTCAAGGTAAATATGAGTATGGCAGATTAAATCCCTTTTAATTGGGGTTGGAGCATGAGCAATGAGCCAAKAACATTCCCCGAGATTTGATTTCCAATTGCGTCATGTAACATTGGCTTGTGGTGAATTGCAACAGATATTCATAGACACTCAGATGGAGGTTAATTAAGGGGCTTGATCTATTCTATTGGATATGAATGGCCGATAAATTTGTATGTGCGTGCACGAGTGTGCGTGCGTGCGTCTGTGAGTGTGTTTCTGTGTACGTGCATCCGTTTGGATGTGTGTGTGCTGATGGGTATGTTTTTTCTTGTGTGGCATACTCTCTAGGTTGTGCTTCAGGAGAAAATGTATGATGAAGGATGTTTGGTRTTCCTTCAGCTGCAGGGCAGGAAAAGTTGTGAAAAATTTGTGAGCAATAAAACAGACCAGCATGTTGTATTTAAAGTCGGAAGTTTACATACACTTAGGTTGGAGTCATTAAAACCACTCCATACATTTCTTGTAAAACAAACCATAGTTTTGGCAAGTCGGTTAGGACATCTACTTTGTGCATGACAGCAAGTAATGTTTTTTCCAACAATTGTTTACAGACAGATTATTTCACTTTTAACTCATTGTATCACAATTCCAGTGGGGTCAGAAGTTACATACATAAAGTTGACTGTGCTTTAAACTGCTTGAAAATTCCAGAAAATTATGTCATGGCTTTAGAAACTCTGATAGGCTAATTAACATAATTTGAGTAATTGGAGGTTACCTGTGGATGTATTTCAAGGCCTACCTTCAAACGCAGTGCCTCTTTGCTTGACATATGGGAAAATCAAAAATCAGCCAGACCTCAGACAAAAAATTGTAGACCTCCACAACTCTGGTTCATCCTTGGAAGCAATTTCCAAAGCCTGAAGGTACCATGTTCATCTCTGTACAACAATAGTATACAAGTATAAACACCATGGGACGACGCAGCCGTCTAGCTCATAAGAGACGTGCTCAAAATGAAGTACGCAAAAGTGCAAATCAATCCCAGAACAACAGCAAAGACCTTGTGAAGATGCTGGAGGAAACAGGTACAAAGTATCTATATCCACAGTAAAACGAGTCCTTTATGACATAACCTGAAGGCCGCTCAGCAAGGAAGAAGCCACTGCTCCAAAACCGCATAGAAAAAGCCAGACTACGGTTTGCAACTGCACATGGGACAAGATAGTACTTTTGGAGAAATGTCCTCTGGTCTGATGAAACAAAAATAGAAACTGTTTGGATGAAAAAGGGGGAGGCTTGCAAGCCAAAGAACACCATCCCAACCGTGAAGCACGGGGGTGGCAGCATCATGTTGTGGGGTGCTTTGCTGCAGGAGGGACTGGTGCACTTCACAAAATAGATGGAATCATGAGGCAGGAAAATGATGTGGATATATTGAAGCAACATCTCAAGACATCAGTCAGGAAGTTAAAGCTTGGTCGCAAATGGGTCTTCCAAATGAACAATGACCCCAAGCATACTTCCAAGTTGTACACTGGATAGGCTTAAGGACAACAAGTCAAGGTATTGGAGTGGCCATCACAAAGCCCTGACCTCAATCCTGTAGAAAATTTGTTGGCAGAACTGAAAAAGCGTGTGCGAGCAAGGGGGCCCACAAACCTGACTCAGTTACACCACCTCTGTCAGGAAGAATGGGCCAAAATTCACCCAACTTATTGTGAGAAGCTTGTGGAAGGCTACCCGAAACGTTTGACCCAAGTTAAACATTTTAAAGGCAATGCTACCAAATACTAATTGAGTGTATGTAAACTTCTGACCCACTGGGAATGTGATGAAAGAAATTAAAGCTGAAATAATTCATTCTCTCTACTATTATTCTGACATTTCACATTCTTAAAATAAAGTGGTGATCCTAACTGACCTAAGACAGGGAATTTTTACTWGGATTAAATGTCAGGAATTGTGAAAAACTGAGTTTAAATGTATTTGGCTAAGGTGTATGTAAACTTCSYACMTCAACTATACATGCTAAAAAGTAGATTGGAAAAAGGTAGAGCACTGACATCTCTGATTACATAGCTAAATGCTAAGGTTAGATCACACACATTTGCTGTTGTTTTCAAAACACATTTTCCGTTGCATTTCCGTTTTCCGACTCACTCAACTGCTCAATTGACTTGCCCTGAGCAACCTTAAATGAATGTTGAATATTTGCAAAACATCTCACTTTCTGGCACTGTTATTAGATGACTGATAGTTTAATAGACTGAACCCCAACCCAGGAAGRACATCATAATAATAACAATAATAATAATTATACATTTTATTTGTCAGACGCCTTTCAAGACACTGAAGGACACCATACATTTACAGTACCTAAAATCAAGTCAGGTGCAGGTTAAAAACGATCCTGGAATAAAATAAATGAATCAGTAGGTTATTTAAAGGACCAAATGAAATATGACAGAGATCATAGAGATATTGGGATGTCACAGAAGGGGGTGTAAGGACAGAGTCATAAACCGTAGGCTAACTGGAAGAGATGTGATTGTAGTTGTTTTTTTATGCGTTGATTGTGTCTGCATTTCATATATGTGGGGGGTGTGCATTCCAAAGCCTGCTGACCATGTGAACAGCATCACAGACTGTTTGCTGAAGGTCTCAGACACCACCCAGTATGATGTTGCGCTGGCCAACCAGTACACCAACATCAARACCTCCAAAGGCTATCCCCAGCCATGGTCACTGTCCTCCTACTKGGTGGCCATGAGGCTGTTGAAGGTCTCCCTGGAGACGTGGAAATCCCTCATTGTCCCCCCGCCACATGCACTTTTAGAGGCTTTAACAAKGGTTTCKAAACTGACAGTGACTACATGGCAAYATGCTCAAAGATTAACGCTTAAGCCTTGCGCGCACTACAACCTGRMCCCTATTCATMTTGTYATAGAAAAATGACATATTTACCWGATTTATTTGATATTAATATTTAACTAATAYTAAGACATTTCTGTTCCACTAACGCTGTGTCTTTATGGTCTCCACTCCCTGCAGCTGATCTGGGCGTATGGGTCACAAGGGATAGCTTTAGCTGACAATTGATTTACAGCRGGCATTTCATAGACAAGATGTGGTGTGTGTGACCCGAGATAGAGATAGGCTGGAAGAGTTTASAACAATCCCTTATTGTTCTAATCATCCTGGCATCTGGGAAACCAAGCTGGGGTCAGGTTAAAACGGCACTGAGTTTAGATGACCACAGGATTAACCCACGATGGCTTTTGGTGCCCCCTGATCAGCATGGSAGGGGTGGAACCAGCCATGACTAAGCATTTTTCGGGCTCCATTATAAGAGCTCTGTTTTTTCATTATCAGTTAGGCTGCTCGGCCCAACAGTCAAGAGTGTTGGGTTAACTWGTCTCATTATTGCAATAATTAATCAACATTAAATAAAGATGKTTGTTTGAAGAAATGACAAAGTCTATCTCAGTATGAATTTCCACAATATTTTRGGTGACGAGGAGGTGATCTYCAACTTCACCTGTTTACCGCTCCAGAAGATCTGGGTAAACTGTGCACAGGGGATCAGAAATTGGGATCCCAGGGAAAACCACACTCAATATTGAGCAGCTGGACRGCCTATGATCTGAGAGGATGCCAGCTCTCGAACATAGTACTCAGAGAGGTAGGCTTGGACAATCTATCAATAAGTGATGTAAAGAAAAGCAAAAGCAAAAGAACGAAAGAAGAAGCCCCTGTTGAGGGTACGCTCAGAGCGAGGTCTTCCTTAAAACCTCTACAGGATCGGTGGGTCCCCCGCGGGAAGCATGAGCTAACATAGGCTAATGTGTAWGCATGAGGTTGTAAGTAACAAGAACATTTCCCAGGACATATCTGATATTGTCAGAAAGCTTAAATTCTTGTTAATCTCAAWGCACTGTCCAATTTACAGTAGCTATTACAGTGAAATAATACCATMCCATTGTTTGAGGAGAGTGCACAGTTATGAACTTGAGAAGTTACTAATAAACCAATTAGGCACATTTGGGCAGTCTTGACACAACATTTTGAACAMAAATGCAATGGTTTATTGGATCAGTCTAAAACTTTGCACATTTTAAAAATGTATTTATATATATATATTTTTTTTTAACCTTTATTTAACTAGGCAAGTCAGTTAAGAACAAATTCTTATTTTCAATGATGGCCTAGGAACAGTGCGTTAACTGCCTTGTCCAGGGGCAGAACGACAGATTTGTACCTTGTCAGCTCGGGGATTTGAACTTGCATCCTTTCGGTTACTAGCTTGCATCCTTTCGGTAGTGGGCCAAGGGCAGGTAGGAGACTAGCCCAACGCTCTAACCACTAGGCTACTAGGCTACCCTGCTGCCATCTTGTGGCTAACATCTAAATTACGCCTGGGCTGAAATAATACATTATGGCCTTTCTCTTGCATTTCAAAAGATGACGGTACAAAACAAATACAAAAAACACTTTTTTTTTCTTTGTATTATCTTTTTCAAGATCTAATGTGTTATATTCTCCTACATTCATTTCACATTTCCACAAACGTCAAAGTGTTTCCTTTCAAATGGTATCAAGAATATGCATATCCTTGCTTCAGGTCCTGAGCTACAGGCAGTTAGATTTGGGTATGTCATTTTAGGTGAAAATTGAAAAAAAGGCGTGGATCCTTATTAATAGGGCCACAGCTGAGGTAACTAGCAGGTCTGAGTTGAGTTGATAAGAATGTTCTTAAGTGAGGTATCCTTGGGCATAACTGTTAATTAGCCAGTTGCGAGCAAGCAAAACTCCAGATCCGTGGTACTGAGTTGATCACAGTAGGACTGGTGAGGTTAATGTGGAGTGAAGTTTTTTGGTAAATTAAGTAAACAGGTATGCCCTGGGTTACTATTGTTAGGTGTTATTCCCTGTGTGTCCTGAGTTTGTGAATGTTATATGAGAGTTGTGTGAGTGTGGAAATAAGTGTTAACCTTCTCGTTGGACTCGTTAAATGAAAAAGGTTCTTCCAGTTCGAGGTGAGTAATCGCTGTTCTGATGTCCAGAAGTTATTTTCAGTCATAAGAGACGGTAGCGGCAACATTATGTACAAAATAAGTACAAAAATAAGTTACAAACAACGCAAAAAAACAAACAAAATAGCACAGTTGGTTAGGAGCATGTAAAATGTTGGCCATCCTCTTCGGCACCATCTTATCCATGATCAGCGTCTCATCAGCAACACTAAAAAAGTACTTCCAGTTCACAGAATTTCAGAAATTTTCAAAATTAAACTCCCCAATGTATTAGTAGAAAGTGTCAATAACCTGTATTTATTCATGATATATGAAAAATAGTTGTCTAGACATTAACAATAAGTCATATTTGTTCATATTTATGTAACATTTGCATTAAATGTGGGTTTAAAACATATTCCAGGTCAAATAAATGCCCCCAATGCTGTAAACTCACTGTAAACACTGTAAATTCAGCAAAAAAAGAAAGATGTTCCTCTCACTGCCAATGCGTTAATTTTCCAGAAAACTTAACATGTGTAAATATTTCTATGAACATAACAAGATTCAACAACTGAGACATAAACTGAACAAGTTTCCACAGACATGTGACTAACAGAAATGGGATAATGTGTCCCTGAACAAGGGGTTGGTCAAAATCAAAAGTAACAGTCAGTATTCGGTGTGGCCACCAGCTGCATTAAGTACTGCAGTGCATTTCCTCTTCATGGACTGCACCAGATTTGCCCATTCTTGCTGTGAGATGTTACCCCACTCTTCCACCAAGGCACCTGCAAGTTCCCGTACATTTCTGGGGGGATGGCCCCTAGCCCTCACCCTCCGAATCCAACATGGGATGGAGATCTGGGCTCTTCGCTGGCCATGGCAGAACACTGACATTCCTAAGTTTCTTAGATTTACCCAGACCTCAAAAGTCATCCTATGTGGTTAAGCAACTATATAAAACGTGTCAAAGAACTGGGGTAAACCTGAAAAAATGGGGTATTACGAAACCTGAAAAAACAAAAAAATGAAGTAAAAATATACACATATGGAATGATGTACTAACAAAAAAGTGTAACCTTTCTGGCCAAGGCTTCTGCTAGTGACCCACCTCAACAACATCCGTGAAATTGCAGAGAGCCAAATTCAAAATAAAGTCATAATAAACATTCATAAAAAATACAAGTGTTATACATCGGTTAAAGATTACTTCTTGTTAATCCAGCCCTTTGTCAGATTTCAAAAAGGCTTTGCGGGAAAGCATACCATGCGATTATCTATTACAAAAGCATACAAACATTTTACAACAGTAAAGGAATTGCAAAAGTCAGTTATAGCATAACAATCACTTACCTTTGAAGATCTTCATATGGTTGCAGTCACCAGAGTCCCAGCTACACAATAAATGTTTGTTTGTTCGATAAAGTCCTCTTTATATCCTAAAAACTCTGTTTTGTTGGCGCGTTTTGTTCAGTAGTCCACTGTCAAAGGCGGTCAAAACATGCCGACAAATACATCCTAATAGTAATTAATTAATACTAGTAAAGTTATTAATGAGTAATTAATAATTCAATAGAAAGGAAAAACAACAAAGGGCCGGCGCACTCATTCACGCGCGCAAACCAGCACTGCATGATTCTACAGTCCACTGACAGAAAGGCTCATTCTTCTTCCTTTTTCAGAAAACAAGCCTGAAACAATGTCTAAAGACTGTTGACAGCTAGTGGAAGCCATAGGAACTGCAATCTGGGTCCTAACCCATTAGATTCCCAATAGGCTTTAATTGAAAACACCCACATCAAAAAAAATCCCACTTCCACTTCCTAAAGTTTTGGAAATTTAGAGTGTTTTCTATCCAATATGCATATCCTAGCTTCTGGGCCTGAGTAACAGGCAGTTTACTATGGGCACGCTTCTCATCCAGACGTCGAAATATGCCCACAAGCCATAAGAAGTTATTAAAAAAATCACAATATATTTTATATTTCAGATTCTTCAAATAGCAACCTTTTGCCTTGATGACAGCTTTGCACACTCTTGGCATTCTCTCAACCAGCTTCAGCTAGAAGTGCTTTCCACAGTCTTGAAGGAGTTCCCACATATGCTGAGCACTTGTTGGCAGCTTTTCTTCACTCTGTGGTCCGAGTCATCCAAAACCATCTCAATTTGTTTGAGGTCGGGTGATTGTGGATTACAGGTCATCTGATGCAGCACTCCATCACTCTCCTTCTTGGTAAAATAGCCCGTACACAGCCTGAAGGTGTGTTGGATCATTGTCCTGTTGAAAAACAAATTATAGTCCCACTTAGCCCAAACCAGATGAGATGGTGTGTCGCTACAGAATGCTGTGGTGTAGCCATGCTGGTTAAGTATGCCTTGAATTCTAAATAATCAACAGACAGTGTCACCAGCAAAGTACTCCCACACCAATCACACCTCCTCCTCCATGCTTTACGGTGGGAAAAAACACATGCGGAGATCATCCATTCCACCACAAAGCGTCTCACAAAGACACAGAAGGTTGGAACAAAAATCCAGACCAAAGGACACATTTCCAATGGTCTAATGTCCTTTGG
>NC_036865.1:1422698-1424793 GCF_002910315.2 Salvelinus sp. IW2-2015 | reverse complement strand
CAGGCGACAATGAGCGCCAGAGCCGTCAGCCTGCCCGCATGAGCGTCCAGAGCCGTCAGCGCCATGAGCTCCAGACGTCAGCCGCATGAGCGTCCAGAGCCGTCAGCCTGCCTGATGAGCGTCCCAGAGACCGTCACCCGCCATGAGCGTCCAGAGCCGTCAGCCTGCCATGAGCGTCCAGAGCCGTCAGGCCTGCCATGAGCTGCCCCTCAGCCCGAAGCGGCTAGTAATCCAGAACTGCCCCTCAGTCCAGAGCTGTCCTCTGTCCGGACTGCCCTTCAGTCCGGAGTTGCCCCTCTATCCTGAGCTATCTCCTCATCCTGAGCTATCTCTCTATCCTGACTACTCTCATTCTGAGCTATCTCTCTATTCCGACCTACCTCGCTGTCCTGAGCTACCTTGTCCCGGAGCGTCCCTTATCTTGGTGTTGCCCCTTATATTAGGTGGGTGGATAAGGGGTGGTCATTCTAAAAGGAGAAGTAAGCTGGGATTGATTATGGTGTGGGGACCTCGTCCAGAGCCTGAGCCACCACCGTGGTCAGATGCCCACCCAGACCCTCCCCTAGACTTTGTGCTGGTGCGCCCGGAGGTTCGCACCTTGAGGGGGGGGTATGTCACGTTCCTGACCTGTTTTCTGGTAGTTTTGTAGTTTTGTTGGTCCAGGGGCGTGAGTTTGGGTGGGCATTTCTATGTTTTGTGTTTCTATGTTTAGGTCTATTGTAATCAGCCTTATATGGTTCTCAATCAGAGACAGGTGTTTGACGTTGTCTTCTGATTGAGAACCATATATAGGTTAGCTGTTCACACTTGTTTGTGGGTGGTTGTCTCCTGTGTCTGTGTATATGTTTGCACCATACGGGACTGTTTCGTTCGTTCGTTCGTTTGTTTTGTAGTAAGTACTTGTTCGTTCGTTCTTCGTGTTTCATGTAAGTTCGTCGTTCTAAGTCTGTCTACTTTCGTTTTGTTATTTTGTATCATTTCAAGTATAGTTCGTTTTGTTCTTGTTGAAATAAACTTCAGTATGTCATTTCAACGAGCTGCACCTTGGTTCAATCCATGCTCCTCCTCTTCGGATGAAAAGGAGGAGGAAACCTGTGACACATATGGAATGATGTACTAACCAAAAAAGTGTTTAACCTTTCTGGCACAGGCGTTCTGCTAGTGACCCACCTCAACAACATCCGGTGAAATTGCAGAGAGCCAAATTCAAAATAAAGTCATAATAAACATTCATAAAAAATACAAGTGTTATACATCGGTTTAAAGATTAACTTCTTGTTAATCCAGCCGCTTTGTCAGATTTCAAAAAGGCTTTGCGGTGAAAGCATACCATGCGATTATCTTACAAAAGCATACAAACATTTTACAACAAAGTAAAGGAATTGCAAAAGTCAGTTATAGCAATAACAATCACTTACCTTTGAAGATCTTCATATGGTTGCAGTCACCAGAGTCCCAGCTACACAATAAATGTTTGTTTTGTTCGATAAAGTCTCTCTTTATATCCTAAAAACTCTGTTTTGTTGGCGCGTTTTGTTCAGTAGTCCACTGCCTCAAAGGCGGTCAAAACATGCAGACAAATACATCCTAATAGTACCGGTAAAATTCGTCGAAACATGTCAAACGGACAATAGCGGATTCAATAGAAAGGAAAAACAACAAAGGACGCGCACTCATTCACGCTCGCAAACCAGCACTGCATGATTCTACAGTCCACTGACAGAAAGGTCTCATTCTTCTTCCTTTTTCAGAAAACAAGCCTGAAACAATGTCTAAAGACTGTTGACATCTAGTGGAAGCCATAGGAACTGCAATCTGGGTCTTAACCCATTAGATTCTCCATAGGCATTACATTGAAAATGCCCACATTAAAAAAAAAAAATAATCCACTTCCAAAAGTTTTGGAAAGTTGTGTGTTTTCTATCCAATATGCATATCGTAGCTTCTGGGCCTGAGTAACAGGCAGTTTACTATGGGCACGCTTCTCATCCAGACGTCGAAATACTGCCCCCAAGCCATAAGAAGTTATTAAAAAATCACAATATATTTTATATTTCAGATTCTTCAAATAGCCACCCTTTGCCTTGATGACAGC
>NC_036865.1:1414050-1422689 GCF_002910315.2 Salvelinus sp. IW2-2015 | reverse complement strand
AAACCTAGAAAAACAAAAAAATGAAGTAAAAATATACACATATGGAATGATGTACTAACTAAAAAAGTGTAACCTTTCTGGCGCAGGCATTCTGCTAGTGACCCACCTCAACAACATGAAATTGCAGAGCGTCAAATTCAAAATAAAGTCATAATAAACATTCATAAAAAATACAAGTGTTATACATCGGCTTAAAGATTATCTTCTTGTTAATCCAGCCACTTTGTCAGATTTCAAAAAGGCTTTACGGCGAAAGCATACCATGCGATTATCTGAGGACAGCGCCCC
This sequence comes from Salvelinus sp. IW2-2015, assembly GCF_002910315.2. Lineage (NCBI taxonomy): Eukaryota > Metazoa > Chordata > Actinopteri > Salmoniformes > Salmonidae > Salvelinus > Salvelinus sp. IW2-2015. The sequence goes on along the minus strand of NC_036865.1, from coordinate 1,422,401 downwards.
GCTTACAAAAGCATACAAACATTTTACAACCTAGTAAAGGAATTATAAAAGTCAGTTATAGCGATAACATTAATCACTTACCTTTGAAGATCTTCATATGGTTGCAGTCACCAGAGTCCCAGCTACACAATAAATGTTTGTTTTGTTCGATAAAGTCCCTCTTTATATCCTAAAAACTCTGTTTTGTTGGCGCGTTTTGTTCAGTAGTCCACTGGATCAAAGGCGGTCAAAACATGCCGACAAATACATCCTAATAGTAATTAATTAATACTAGTAATAGTTATTAATAGTAATTAATAATTCAATAGAAAGGAAAAACAACAAAGGGCGCGCACTCATTCACGCGCGCAAACCAGCACTGCATGATTCTACAGTCCACTGACAGAAAGGCCTCATTCTTCTTCCTTTTTCAGAAAACAAGCCTGAAACAATGTCTAAAGACTGTTGACAGCTAGTGGAAGCCATAGGAACTGCAATCTGGGTCCTAACCCATTAGATTCCCAATAGGCTTTAAATTGAAAACACCCACATCAAAAAAATCCCACTTCCACTTCCTAAAGTTTTGGAAACTTTAGAGTGTTTTCTATCCAATATGCATATCCTAGCTTCTGGGCCTGAGTAACAGGCAGTTTACTATGGGCACGCTTCTCATCCAGACGTCGAAATACTGCCCACAAGCCATAAGAAGTTATTAAAAAATCACAATATATTTTATATTTCAGATTCTTCAAATAGCAACCTTTTGCCTTGATGACAGCTTTGCACACTCTTGGCATTCTCTCAACCAGCTTCAGCTAGAATGCTTTTCCAACAGTCTTGAAGGAGTTCCCACATATGCTGAGCACTTGTTGGCAGCTTTTCCTTCACTCTGTGGTCCGAGTCATCCAAAACCATCTCAATTTGTTTGAGGTCGGGTGATTGTGGATTACAGGTCATCTGATGCAGCACTCCATCACTCTCCTTCTTGGTAAAATAGCCCGTACACAGCCTGAAGGTGTGTTGGATCATTGTCCTGTTGAAAAACAAATTATAGTCCCACTTAGCCCAAACCAGATGAGATGGTGTGTCGCTACAGAATGCTGTGGTAGCCATGCTGGTTAAGTATGCCTTGAATTCTAAATAAATCACAGACAGTGTCACCAGCAAAGTACTCCCACACCATCACACCTCCTCCTCCATGCTTTACGGTGGGAAAAACACATGCGGAGATCATCCATTCACCCACAAAGCGTCTCACAAAGACACAGAGGTTGGAACCAAAAATCCAGACCAAAGGACACATTTCCAATGGTCTAATGTCCTTTGCTTTTGTTTCTTGGCCCAAGCAAGTCTCTTCTTCTTATTGGTGTCCTTTAGTAGTGGTTTCTTGCAGCAATTCGACCATGAAGTCCAGATTCACACAGTCTCCTCTGAACAGTTGATGTTGAGATGTGTCTGTTACTTGAACTCTGCAAAGCATTTATTTGGGCTGCAATTTCTGAGGCTGGTAACTCTAATTAACTTATCCTCAGCAGCAGAGGTAACTCTGGGTCTTCCTTTCRTGTGGCGGTCCTCATGAGAGGCAGTTTCATCATAGTGCTTGTTGGTTTTTGCGACTGCACTTGAAGAAACTTCCATGCTTTGCACGACTGCACTTTAGTGTGTGTCATCCTGCAGCACAGCATTTTGGAGGAAGTTGAGGTCAGATCCAATATTGACTARGCACCCAAGAGGGAAAGAGGTTGGGCCATCGTATAAATGTTTTAGTGAAATATAATATAATATATAACATTTTGCAGACACTTTCATCCAAAACGAGTTACAGTCATGCGTGAATACATTTTTACGTATGGGCATTCGCAAAAAATACAAAAATACAAAAAATGTATAAATATTTATATATATTATAACATTTTAATATATGTATAAAAATACATATAAAAAATAATAATTCAATATCACATTTACATAAGTATCCAGACCCTTTACTCAGTACTTTATTGTAGCAACTTTGGCAGCGATTACAGCCTTGAGTGTTCTTGGGTATGACACTGCAAGCATTACKATTTTTTTCCTTTGTCTTTAATTAGCAAATCATTCAGCACTAAAAGTCAAACTCAGTTCCTGTTGTGGTTGGATGTGGGGRCAAGCTTCGTCACCAGTGAGATGGTGGTGCTGTGATATGTTGGTGCAGGTTCCCTGGGTTGGCGAGGGGCTGATTGTGTGTATCATGGTGTTGACACTGTTTTGTGTCCCTCAGTGCGGCATCGGTTGTTCCAGCAATACCCCACGGTTGCCCCGGTTTCCTCTGGGAATGGTAAAGCACAATAACAAAGATGATTCAAGAAAGAAAGAAASAAAGACAAAGAAAGAAAGAAAGAGATGAACATGTCATGMAAGGGGGAAACTCACCTCATCCACACTTCATCCACCAAAGTGTGGCACCCACTTAGATTTCAGAGAGCTGTGTCTGTGCCTTAGTGTGGGAGCCAATTGGAGCAGAGGAGAGAGGGGTTAAATTATGTGAAGGAGCTGAGGGGTCAGGGGAAGAAGGAAAGGTAAGCTTAAGAGCAGACAGAAACCAGAACGTATGCTTCTTTATAGGGCATATGGTTAAGTTAAATTAGCAATAGCCTTATTGGAGTGCAGCTTTGTTCACTTCACTTCCATGCCTGCCTTCTCAGTCTCCTGAAAATACCCTGAATTCAAGCCATGTTTTTGTTGTCTCCTTCATAATTCAGCTTTCCGTGTCTTCCCCAGACCAGCACAAACAACTGTTTTCAGTTAGCTCTGTGTGGAAGTCTCTCATTTGATAACAAGCGTTGCCTCAGGAACTTTAGTGAACGAAGGGGAGAGACTTATACTCAAAGCAAGACCTGGGTTCAAATACTATTTGAAATCATTTAAAATACTTTATCTGGGCTTGATTGAGCTTGCCTGATGTAATAGAACAAACATAATAGTCCCAAAGGTGCAAACCCAGCCTATCTGGCATTCCAGGCAGACTAAAGCAAACGCTACAATTATTATGATTCTGTTTTAACAGTATTTGAACACAGGAATGCTCAAAGCCTCATTACTGGCCATGAAATTGTATTGATTCCACAAAACACATGCATCCTTTCTCACATATTCAAGCTGTGATTTATGCCTAAGGGGTCTGTCAGGATAACTCCGCCAATTAAATTATTTGATAACAGCATTATTTATAAGCATTGGATGATCTTTAGACTTTCTGCAAATGTTGTCGTTCATTGTGATGTCATTTCAGTCTGTTTTAAAACTTTTAACACATAGCTTTGCATGTTTAGACATGTTTTCTTTATTGATTGTCGCYCATTTCTTTATATGGATAAGTTGTGCAATTAACTGTAGTATAGTGTAGCCCTAAGTGGTCAGAGTCAAAATTCCCCAATGCTCTCTCTCTCTGGGTCAAATCCAAAACTTGGGAAATGTGTGTGAACCTCGCATGCATGGATGTCAATGGGAAAGTTCTTTAAAAACTTTTGGGAGTTACACATATACATCTCAAAGATAGGATTTTAGGATTTATCCCTGTGTGACCCTCCAAAAAAAGACAGGACACGTGTGTGTGTGAGAGAGAGAGACAAAGAAAGAGAGAGAGAGAGACAGAGAGAGAGAGAGACTCTAAATGAAAAAACAAGATAGTGTTCTAGATGATAAATGGTGGTCTGTGTTGCTAAACAGTTGGCCCCAGCTGTACTATATTTTCTTGTCTTACAACACTTGAACATTTTGAGAGGCGCTGTATCCTGATCTGATTGGCTGCAGCAGGGAAGCCATAGAGCACATCACAGAGCATATCGTTTTGGACGACCATTGGACACATTTAAAACACAAGCCGACAATACAGTACAGTGCACACTCAGGACCTTAACTATGAGGATACCGAGGTCATGCTAGCAGATACCCATAGACTTCCAGCCATTGCGCTAATGCTAGCTAGTATTGTCTCGCAAAACTACCTCTAACTTACTTTATACTGGGCACAGAGACATACAAATGGTATCCACGAGTTCAACTGACTCTGAGGAAGTAGATAAAGGGCCTCATTGTCAAAATCCCAAAACACCCGTTTAAGTTTGTTCCACCTGAGTGAGCCTGTCCACAAGTCAAAGACCCCTATGATGACACACCAAATGCATTTTGATGGATCACAGGTCAAGAGCAGGAATTGGCTCAGGCTACAGTCTACAGTCTAAGCTAATTGGGGCTGGTGGGCGGAGCTATATGAGTACAGGCTTATTGTAATGGTTGGAATTTAATAAATGGAACGGTATCGAACACATCAATGATATGTAAATGTTCTCCGTTCCATTTATTTCATTCCAGCCTGTCCTCCTATAGGTCCCCCCACCAGCCTTCACTGGTCTAATCTATTTCTTAGAATGGTGCGACTGCTGTCGGCATCCAAAGATTATCCAACTTGAATAAACACTTGGAGGTAAGGATGACAGCAGTGGTGTAGCCTACAGACAATCCGGACATCACTTATTATTGAAATCACACTGCTGCTCTCTCATTTAGCTATTTGCGGCTTACGGATTGTGGTTGTTGTGGATGGCTGTATATGTGTATTTCAAATGTGTATAAAGTGCATTTGGAAAGTGTTCAGATCCCTTTGACTTTTTCCACATTTTGTTACGTTAAAGCCATATTCTAAAAAGGATTAAATGGTTTTATTTCTTCAACAATATACACACAATACCCCATAATGACAAAGCAAAAACAGTATTTAAAAAAAAATTATAGCTAATTTATATAAAAAATTATAATTAAATATCACATTTAGAAAGGTATCCAGACCCTTTACTCAGTACTTTGTTGAAGCAACTTTGGCAGCGATTACAGCCTTGAGTGTTCTTGGGTATGAAGCTACATGCTTGGCACACCTGTATTTGTGGAGTTTCAAGTTCTGTCAGGTTGGATGGGGAGCGTCGCTGCACAGCTATTTTCAGGTCCCTCCAGAGATGTTAGATCGGGTTCAAGTCTGGGCTCTGGCTGGGCCACTCATTAACATTCAGAGACTTGTCCCGAAGCCACTCTTGCGTTGTCTTGACTGTGTACTTAGGATTGTTGTCCTGTTGGAAAGTGAACCTTTGCCCCAGTCTGAGGTCCTGAGCGCTTTGGAGCAGGTTCTCATCAAGGATCTCTCTCTATGCTTTACTTCGTTCATCTTTCCCTCGATCCTGAAAATCATCCCCACAGCATGATGCTGCCACCACCTCATCGTAGGGATGGTGCCTGGTTTCCTCCAGACTTGACGTTGGCATTCAGGTCAAAAAGTAAAATCTTGTTTTTTATCAGACCAGAGAATATTGTTTCTCATGGCCTGAGATTCTTTAGGTGCCTTTGGCAAACTCCAAGCCGACTGTCATGTGCCCTTTACTGAGGAGAGGCTTCCGTCTGGGCACTCTACCATAAAGGCCTTCTTGGTGGAGTGCTGCAGATATTATTGTCCCTCTGGAAGGTTCTCCCATCTCCACAAAGGAACTATGGAGTTCTATCAGAGTGACCATCGGGTTCTTCATCACCTCCCTGCCCAAGGTCCTTTTACCCCCGATTGCTCAGGTTGGCTGGGCGGCGAGTTCTAGGAAAAGTCCTCATGGCTTTGATTTTGCTCTGACATGCACTGTCAACTGTGGGACTTTATATAGACAGGTGTGTGCCTTTCCAAATCATGTCCAATCAATTCATTTATTGCAGGTGGACTCCAATCAAGTTGTAGAAACATCTCTCAAGGATGATCAATAGAAACAGGATGCACCTGAGCTCAGTTTTGAGTCTCATAGCAAAGGGTCTGAATACTTATGTAAATAAGGTATTTCTGTTTTTGTTTTTTTATACATTTCCAAAAACGTCTACAAACTCACCCACTTTTACAGTGCCTTGCAACAGCATTCATCCCCTTGGTGTTTTTCCTATTTTGTTGCATTACAACCTGTAATTTAAATAGATTTTTTTTTCTTCATGTAATGGACATACACAAAATAGTCCAAATTGGTGAAGTGAAATGAAAAAGATTACTTGTTTCAATTTATTTTATTTTTTTGTAAAGTGAAAAGGGGTGCGTGTATACGTATTCACCCGCTTTGCTATGAAGCACCTAAAAAACATCTGGTGCAACCAATTACCTCCAGAAGTCACATAATTAGTTAAATAAAGTCCACCTGTGTGCAATCTAAGTGTCACATGATCTCAGTATATATACATCTGTTCTGATAGGCCCCAGAGTCTGCAACACCACTATGCAAGGGGCACCACCAAGCAAGCGGCACCATGAAGAGCAATGAGCTCTCCAAACAGGTCAGGGACAACGTTTTGGAGAAGTACAGATCCGGGTTGAGTTATAAAAGAATATCTGAAACTTTGAACATCCCACAGAGCACTAATAAATCCATTATTAAAAAATMGAAAGAATATGGCACCACAACAAACCAAAACTCCAGGCAAGGAGGGCATTATTAGGCAAGGCAACAAAGAGACTAAAGATAACCCTGAATGAGCTGTAAAGCTCCAGAGCAGAGATTGGCCAGAAAAAGCCATGCTTAAAGGAAAAATAAGCAAACACATTTGGTGTTCGCCAAAAGACATGTGGGAGACTCCCCAAACATATGGAAGAAGGTATTCTGGTCAGATGAGACTAAAATTTAGATTTTTGGCCATGAAGGAAAATGRTATGTCTGGRGCAAATTCCAACCTCTCRCCTCACCCCGAGAARACCATCCCCACAGTGAAGCATGGTGGTGGCAGCATCTTGCTGTGAGGATGTTTTTCATCGGCAGGGACTGGGAAACTGGTCAGAATTGAAGGAATGATGAATGGCGCTAAATACATTGAAATTCTTGAGGGAAACCTGTTTCAGTCTTCCAGAGATTTGAGACTAGGACAGAGGTTCACCTTCCAGCAGGACAAAGACCCTAAATATACTGCTAAAGCAACACTCGAGTGGTTTAATGGGAAACATTTAAATGTCTTGGAATGGCCTAGTCAAAGCCCAGACCTCAATCAAATTGAGAATCTGTGGTATGACTTAAAGATTGCTGTACACCAGCGAAACCCATCCAACTTGAAGGAGCTGGTGCAGTTTGAAGAATGTGCAAAAATCCCAGTGGCTCGACGTGTCAAGCTTATAGAGACATACCCKAAGAGACTTGCAGCTGTAATTGCAGCAAAAGTTGGCTCTACAAAGTTTTGACTTTGGGGAGGGGGTGAATAGTTTTCATGCTCAAATGTTCTGTTTTTGTATTATTTCTTGTTTGTTTCACAATAAAACATATTTTTAATCTTCAAAGTGGTAGGCATGTTGTGTAAATCAAATGATACAAACKCCCCAAAAATCTATTTTAATTCCAGGTTGTAAGGCAACAAAATAGGAAAAATGCCAAGGGGGTGAATACTTTCGCAAGCCACTTTAATTTAAACAGCTGCAAATMATCTGTATATCAAAGTGTCACCAACAAAAATGCTAACAAAAGGCCTACAGCAAATGCAGCATATGGCATACATTTTTCAGATGCAAATAGCACTTTCGGTAGTGCTCAAAGCATGCCATTCCATGAGAGCACGATTTTTTTGTCAACTCGAATCAATGAGCCCAGTCAGTCCTCCATGACAACAATATCATAAACAAATGAGTACCTACCTCACTAAAACTGTACACTTTGTGATGACAGTAATGACAGGTATGTGCATGTATATCCCACTCTCATCCGCAAAACGCTCAAAAGCATATTGCTACACTGATGATAATAACAGACAAGAGAGACACCTCTCAGAGTCAGAGCGAGAGGTGGAGAGAGGCGAGATTWAAAAAAAACTTTAACAGCTCCACCCTCTTATCCGAGGGTGCTGTGAAGGAAGGCTGGGTGCCATGATGGACTCCTGGCAGGTTGATGTGAGTGGAGGGAGGTGTGGAAGGGTTTGGGAAGGGGATTGAGGTGTGGGTGGAGGTGGGGAGGGAGTTGTGGAGGAAGGTGTCAGTGGGAGCTCGCCCCAAGTGGAGCTACAGTTCCCGAGTCATGATTGAGTTATGAGTTATGACCGGAGAAGATTTATACAGCCCAACTTAGATTCATATACAGTATAACTCAAGTCAACCAACGGCAGGTGAAATCTAAGTCATTTTAGATTTTAAATCTAGTCATTTTAGTTTGAAAGATTTTGCAATTGATCAGCAACGGACAAAAGTCTCCATACTGTAATGTGTTTCTCTCTGTTTTGTGTCATTTATATTTGATCTACTGACTACTCAATTGCTAATTGTAATAATAGCAACATTTGAACAGCATGTACAGTACAGCTACTGCTTTTTCATTGAATCTTTTTACAGTATATGATGTAAGTATGTT
>NC_036865.1:1396550-1409050 GCF_002910315.2 Salvelinus sp. IW2-2015 | reverse complement strand
ATCTCAGTCGAGGAACATTCTACACAATATTGTGAGGAAGCATGCAACGCATGCATATGTCCTTTACTTATAATAGAAAACAAAATATCTAGACACTCACTTCATGAAAGGTTGCTGCTGCTGCCGGTTTCAAGATCCATCCGACGCAACCTTGATGGGAAATCCACGTGTGTACCTATCCTGATTTGCAATGCAAGACGGACCAACCACCTGTCTCCACCCTGGTCAGAGCCTCCCGACTCTGTTTGGTCACCTGGCAAAATCAAATATTCCTCTGGAGCCTGCCCTCATCCTTAAGGAGCCACCTCCAAACTGGCCATGCCCAACAGGAAGACAGAGAGCCAGGTGGTCCAACCAGCTCGATGACGGCCTACACAACCTGGGACAACACCACGTCAGCCTGGGACCTGGCCCAGAATAGGACGGTGTGGAGATCCATACGTCGAGGCCTCACACTCCCAGGAGCTAGCGAAGATGGGTGAGTAAGGTTAGCCGAGTTGGAAGCCTATGTAAAGTTCTGTGAGAGGGTTTGGTGCATTTGGTGCATATATATCGTATAGAATTATCGATATTGGTGCCCACCGCTACAAATTAGTATTTTAAACCTTCTCTTTTGCATTAGAGTGGTTGTGCTAGGTGTTATCTAGRGCTGCCTGTCTCTGGTGTGGTTCTATAGCCCAGCCCTCTCCTCCTGCCCCCCTCTAAATCAGTGTTGAACATGAACACTCACCGGTCATATGATAGCCYCCGGATCTTCTTGTGGCTGGAAATCTCCTCCTGCAGTGCAGTTAATGTTCTGTTCACTGTCACTCCAGTTCTCTGTTTAGCCTTGTGCTCATAACCCAATCTCCTAAGTCTCTATTTAATTATCTCAGTACTGTATATCACTTATTCTCCCTCTCCCCTCTCCAAAGCTATACTGAAGCTTTGTTTGTTAGGAGTTGTATGGTCCCCCTATATTATAGTGCGCTACTTTTGAATAAAGACCTGCCCCCCTGTCAAAAGTAGTGCACTATAGGGTGCCTTTTCGCATTCAATTCTCTCACACTCGCCCCTTTCCAAAGATGTACTGTAGCTAGCTTCTTTTCCGATAATTTGTTCTCGTTCATCCTCAAGTCTAAATCCCTCACTCTCTCTTTCTCTTTGTACTCTATCCATCTTAGATCACTTTCCTCGCATGGAATACGTCGTCTCTTTCTTCTCTGTTCCCTATCCTTTTTTCTCCCATCTCTTTCCTCACTTTCTCTCACTCGCTCCAGGTCATKCCTCTACCTTTCCAGTAGAGAAGACAGTACATCGTGGATAGGGTGCGCCCCTGTCTGTTGGCAGGTGAAGAACTGTGTACAATTATGTCACTTTATAAAAAAAGAAGGACTCCCACTTATAAATAAAGGTCTGACACAACCCAATAAGACATGCCAGAACTGCACTGAAAACACCCTGATCGAGCAATATTAATTCTCTATCATATCACAGAGCTATGATTCATGATCATGATTTTTTTCATAAACATTCCACCACCACCCCACTTCGGAGGAAAATGGAGTATAATGATTTAGCTACACAATTATAGCGTAGCTCCAAGACAATCTAATCACTCAAACAATCTTGAGGTAAATCAATTAAGGTATCTTCATCCCGACTACGTCCAGTCTTTCTGGGTACTGTTATGGGATTCTTCTGTCTTCTCTTGTCAAATATTCCCTGCCTGTTGTCAGGTTGTCAGGGAAACAGTCATGGGGAGTGTTAAATGGTGGTCCTCGTTAACTTCATCAATCAGTGGCCTGTCAGAGAGTGTGATAGTTTATAAGGCTTTCCCTGTTGTAGTGTGTGTGTGTGTGTGTGTGTGTGTGTGTGTGTGTGTGTGTGTGTGTGTGTGTGTGTGTGTGTGTGGTGTGTGTGTGTGTGTGTGTGTGTGTGTGTGTGTGTGTGTGTGTGTTTGTGTGTGTGTGTGTGTGTGTGTGTGTGTGTGTGTGTGTGTGTGTGTGTGTGTGTGTGTGGTGTGTTCACATGTGTGTGTGTGTGCATGCCGATGCACTGTACGTCTCCCACAATCCTTGCATCAATAAAAGTTAAATAAGAACTAGGGGAATGAGTGAGTTTCACGCCCTGACCTTAAGAGATCCTTTTTATGTCTCTATTTTGGTTGGTCAGGGCGTGAGTTTGGGTGGGCAATCTATGTCTGGCTTCTATGTTGTCCTTGTTTTGTATTTCTATTGTGTTTGGCCTGGTATGGTTCCCAATCAGAGGCAGCTGTCTATCGTTGTCTCGATTGAGAACCATACTTAGGTAGCCTGTTCCCACCTGTGTTTGTGGGTAGTTGTTTTCTGTTTTTGTGTGTCGTCACCTTACAGAACTGTTCGTTTGTTGTTTTTGTATTTTGTTCAGTGTTCAGTTAATTGATTACAACACTTACCACGCTTCACCTTGGTCCTCTTCTCCTTCTCCCGACGACGTTCGTTACATGAGTAGGCGTGTTAAATCCCAGCATCAAGTTATTACTGCAAACATTCAGTCAATTGACTTGATGAAAAGGAGCATTTTGATGTATCAAAAGTAATCCAGCGTTACAGGGAGGTGAGGCCCACAGACGACGCTAATTGGCCAGGAGATGATCTAGGATGTGTTTGAAATGGTACCCTATTCTCTATAGTGTACCGCTTTTGACCATGGCCCCGGCACCCTATTCCGTATATAGTGCGCTACTTTTGACCAGAGCCCAGGTAAAAAGTATACTATAGGGAACAGGGGGCCATTTTCGTCGCAAGCTACAGTATGTTGCCTTGTGAGAAGAGGAGAGAGGTGTAATGGGATAGCATGTGTATCTGAGCGATGTTTGGTGTTTGGTTGCTGGGTTGTCTTGGAAAAGCTTAATMTTCGGCAATCTGAGCGTGTGTTCCCTGAGCACGTGGAGAGAATGTCCAAGAGGGAAGGTCTCTGATTGGCTCCAAGTGGAGAGATGCCCAACAGGGAAAGCTTCTGATTGGCAAAATAAAATACAAAAAAGTTACTCTACAGCAGGGTACATATTTCATTTTTTACACAGTTGGGTGCACAATAAGTGTTTAAGTGTATGTTCATGTTACTGTGTGCATGTGTGTACATGCAAAAGTGGGGATTTCCAGTCAATTATAAAAGGTATGTGGGATTTAAGGTATATGGTATGTTTGTTATAATTAATGTGTGTGTGTGTGTGTGTGTGTGCGTGCATGCGTGTTCACGTCTGTGTGCTTGTCTGTGTGTGTGTGTATGCGTGCAAACGTGCACGTGTATGTGTGTGTGTAACTCTGGAGCAGGTTGGTACACCTCTGTTGGGTCCTCAGGTGCGTGGAGCAGGGCAGTATGGGAGAACTGCCAAGGGAATTGTGGGCCATTGTGCAGAGGAGAAGGCCCTGCAGTGTGTGTCTGCTGAATAAGAGCCACGTGTGCAATTTTACACAGCACACAATATCACCACCACGGGGTGCACCAATCGAATCAACACGCCATTCTTCTCCAGCACTGTTACCTGTGTAAAGAAACCGACAATTAACACCTCTCTAACCCCTCCCCTCCCCTATGACCTGCGACATGACACCACACCAATTCAGAACTCATAAAACTCTGACTGTCCTCCATTTTTTTCTGTTATGATGGAAATAGTTTGTCACTTTTCAAAACAATCACACAAAATAGATTTTTTATTTGAAATACTTGACAATTAAAATGACATGTAAAGCTGCTCCAGCTGCTTATGTACAGTCTCATCTGAAAAAGGCCTTATAGTTTCAAGGGTTCTTGTTATACTTGTTAAAGGTTTCATGCCATGCAACACAGGTGAGAAACAGTCAAACGTTTTAAAACTACTTATGGCTGCAATCCCGTTAACGGGGTGATATGACAACAGCCAGTGAAAGTGCAGGGCGCCAAATTCAAACAACAGAAATCTCATAATTAAAATTCCTCAAACATACATGTATCTTAAACAATTTTAAAGGTAATCTTGTTGTTAATCCCACCAAAGTGTCCGATTTCAAATAGGCTTTACAGCGAAAACGATTATATTAGGTCACCGCAAAATCACAGAAAAACACAGCTATTTTTCCAGCCAAAGACAGAAGTAACAAAAAGCAGAAATAGAGATAAAATGAATCACTAACCTTTAGTGATCTTCATCAGATGACAGTCATAGGACTTCATGTTACACAATACATATATGTTTTGTTCGATAAAGTTCATATTTATATCCAAAAACCTCAGTTTACATTGGCGCCATGTTCAGAAATGCCTCCAAAATATAGATATATAATATAGAGAGCCACGTCAAATAACATAAATACTCATCATAAACTTTGATGAAAGATACATGTTTTACATAGAATTAAAGATACACTTGTTCTTAATGCAACCGCTGTGTCAGATTTCAAAAATCTTTACGGCAAAAGCACAATATTCAATAATCTGAGAACAGCGTTCAGCCACAAAAGCAAGCCATACAGTTATCCGTCAAATTGTGCAGTCAACAAAACTCATAAAAAGCATTATAAATCTTCACTTACCTTTGCTGATCTTTGTCGGAATGTACTCCCAGGACTCCCACTTCCACAAGAAATGTTTGTTTTGTTCAGTAATTACCATAATTTATGTCCAAGTAGCTACTTTTGTTAGCGCGTTTGGTACACAAACACTCGTGCAGGTCCAGCCGAACGTCGGACAATAACTTCAAAAAGTTATATTACAGGTCGAAGAAACTTGTCAAACTAAGTATAGAATCAATCTTTAGGATGTTGTTATCATAAATATTCAATAACGTTCCAACCGGAGAATTCCTTTGTGTCTATAGAAGTAATGGAACGCAAGTCGATATCATGTGGAATGCGCATGACCAGGACCTGGCTCTCTGCCAGACCACTGACTCATTCCCCTCTCATTCAGCCCCACATCACAGTAGAGGCTTCATTCAAGGTTCTACAGACTGTTGACATCTAGTGGAAGCCGTAGGAAGTGAAAACTCATCCATATCCTACTGTGTTTTCAATAGGCGATGAGTTGAAAATCGACCAACCTCAGATTTCTCACTTCCTGGTTGGATTTCTTCTCAGGTTTTTGCCTGCCATATGAGTTCTGTTATACTCACAGACATAATTCAAACAGTTTTAGAAACTTCAGAGGGTTTTCTATCCAATACTAATAATAATATGCATATATTAGCAACTATGACTGAGGAGCAGGCCGTTTACTCTGGGCACCTCTGTGCACCTTTCATCCAAGCTACTCAATACTGCCCCTGCAGCCATAAGAAGTTAAACGTTCTACACCAGCTTGGTAGAGTAGGCAGTTGAGGACTTACCTTTAGGAAAAAAMGTTGTGTCCCAAATTACATCATTTTGCCCAGTGGTATTCAAACTTTTTCAGTGGGGACACCATTTTTTTCGCCAGAATTTCTGGGGACCCCATTTTTTCCCCAAGAATTTCACATGACCCCACCCCAAATCTAATGACACAACCTTCAAAACTGTAAATTGGTATATTTACATCAACAAATTAACTTCAAATCATTTCACTTTCATATAAATTAAAGAAAACAACAAATACATTTACTCAAAAAAAAATCTTTTTCAAATGATCTTTCTCAAAAACTTTTTTTTAAATGTAATATTTAAAAACATTTTTTGGGGCGTTCCCCTAGRTCCCCTAGTTCCACTTGAATACCACTGCCCTATACAGTGCACTACTTTTGACCAGGGCCTTGTTTCCCAAAAGCATCTTAAGGCTAAGTTCATCATTAGACTATGGTTCTAACGATGAAAGGAGCGTTAAGATGCATTTGGGAAATCGGGACCAGAGCTCTATGGGCCCTTGTCAAAAGTAGTGCATTATATTGTGAATAGGTTGCCATTTGGGACACACAAAAGGGTTGTTTTTGTCCTGTTCCTTTCTCTTCTCAGTCTTTATTTAGCAACTGTTTAATTGCTCTCTCACTCTCTGGCTTGCAAACCTGATGACCTGTAGCAGTACTTGGCTGGCCTAGTTCACTCAGCAATGGTTCTGATTCAACCACTGTTGACGGTTTACAATCAAGAAAGAGAAGGGAACAGGAGAGAAAAAAAGGGAACAACAGAGAGAAAGAGGGCGAATGATTGCCTAAAGGTGTGAGGGCTTCCAAAAAAAACAACTGTCACTCCTTCTCACGGTGTCACACTGTGGGAAAATAACATAGGGGGGCACAGACAGACAGACAGACAGACAGACAGACAATCAGACACTCTCTCAGCCCTCATCACCAGACCAATCCTGGATTCAGAGCAATTATGTGTCCATGATTCAGACCAGTCAAGAAGGCTGCGAGGGACGACAAGAGAAAAAGAGGGGGTGAGAYGAGACAGACCCCCCCCCCCCACTCCCCACACCTGCACCCAGCACACCTCCACTTTAAGACGTTCCTGTTGAGAAACGTTCTGTCCCATCCTGCCCCTGACCTCTACTAACAGGGTGGGTGTTGTTCTCCCCCTTTAACCCCCTCTACCTGTATAGAGTGCATGTCACTCATATCCAACACACCAAGATGGAGGGGGAGCGAGAGAGAGAATGATGGCGGGAGAGAAGAATAAGGGAGAGCATTGAAACCGAGAGAGAGAGGGAGAAAGAGAAAAGTAAATAGAGTGAGATGGAGATTCCCCACCAGTTGTAATAACTGTTGTCAATCTCCCCACTGACCTCTCTCTCACATTACTCCTGTCTTTGCTTACTAGCTTTTTTTTCTGTTTAGCACTGCCTGGCTGGGGCTGCATGTCGAGCTGTGTGTTGTTGTACAGGCTATAAGCTGCACAGAACACCACATGCAACCGTTTGACTGGCGGAGGGGGAACAGAGGTAGCTCTGTACGTGGACAGTATGTGTTACTACATTACACAACCTTACATTTTGACCACATTGAATTGAGGTTAATTACACATCCTTTTTTCCTTAGATTAGTGATATTAGCATAAACATTTATAGTAATCACAATGACACAAAATCAATTGCTTAAACAGATCAATATCATTGGTTTTGTCATATGCGCCTGTCACGAATTCTGCCGAAGTCGGTTCCTCTCCTTGTTCGGGCGGTGTTCGGCGGTCGACGTCACCGGTCTTCTAGCCATCGCCGATCCATTTTTCATTTTCCATTTGTTTTGTCTTTTTTCCCACACACCTGGTTTTCATTCCCTCATTACATGTTGTGTATTTAACCCTCTGTTCCCCCCATGTCGTTGTGCAGAATTGTTTGTTGTAAGTGCACATTGTTGTCTGGTGCGCGACGGGTTTTGTACCGATACGTTGTTATTCTGTATGCCGGTGGTTTTGTATATTTAAACTTCTTATGGCTGAGATCCCGCTAACGGGATCGATATGACAACAGCCAGTGAAAGTGCAGGGCGCCAAATTCAAACAACAGAAATCTCATAATTAAAATTCCTCAAACATACAAGTATTTTACACCATTTTAAAGATACAATTCWTGTTAATCCCACCACATCCCACCAATCCCACTTTCAAATAGGCTTTACGACGAAAGCACCACAAACGAATATGTTAGGTCAGCGCCAAGCCAAAGAGAGGAGTCAGCAAAAAGCAGAAATAGAGATAAAATTAATCACTAACCTTTGATGCTTTCATCAGATGACACTCATAGGACTTCATGTTAAACAATACATGTATGTTTTGTTCGATAAAGTTCATATTTATATCAAAAAATCTCAGTATACTTGGCGCATATGTTCAGTAGTTCCAAAAACATCCGGTGATTTTGCAGAGCCACATCAATTTACAGAAATACTCATCATAAATGTTGATAAAATACAAGTGTATACATGGAATTTTAGATACACTTCTCCTTAATGCAACGCTGTGTCAGATTTCAAAAAAGCTTTACCGAAAAAGCACACCATGCAATAATCTGAGTACAGCGCTCAGAGACCAAAACAAGCAAAACAGATATCCGCCATGCTGTGTAGTCAACAGAAGTCAGAATAGCATTATAAATATTCACTTACCTTTGATGATCTTCATCAGAATGCACTCCCAGGAATCCCAGTTCCACAATAAATGTTTGATTTGTTCGATAAAGTCCATCATTTATGTCCAATACCTCCTTTTTGTTTGCGCGTTTAGTACACAATCCAAACTCACGAGGCGTGGGCAGGTCCAGGCGAAGGTCAGACGAAAAGTCATATTACAGTTCGTTAGAACACATGTCAAACGAAGTATAGAATCAATCTTTAGGATGTTTTTATCATAAATCTTCAATAATGTGCCAACCAGAGAATTTCTTTGTCTGTAGAAATGCAATGGAACGCAGGCTAACTCTCACGTGAGCACYCGTAATCAGCTCATGCCACTCTGGCAGACCTCTGACTCATTCAGCTCCCATTCCCCCCTCCTTCACAGTAGAAGCATCAAACAAGGTTATAAAGACTGTTGACATCTAGTGGAAGCCTTAGGAAGTGCAATATGACCCCATAGACACTGTATCTTCGATAGGCAATGAGTTGAAAACCTACAAACCTCAGATTTCCCACTTCCTGGTAGGATCTTTTCTCAGGTTTTTGCCTGGCATATGAGTTCTGTTATACTCACAGACCTCATTCAAARAGTTTTCAGAGTGTTTTCTATCRAAATCTACTAATTATATGCATATTCTAGCTTTTATGGCTGAGTAGCAGGCAGTTTAATTTGMGCACGCTTTTCATRCAAAATTCCGAATGCTGCCCCCACCCTAGTGAAGTTAAACACATTCAAACATCATATTCAACATTGCATCACATTGTATTAATAAAACATTCCATAATTCTTTCGAACTTTTAAGTCACCATCCACCACTAGAGATGACACTGTGCCTCTGCCAGGGATTGAGGTGTGTAGTTGGCTAACTACAACGCAATAAAGTAAAAAGAAAAGGAATGCTATGGCGGTAGCACAGTATAGGGATTATAATGGTTTTGACTTATTGACTCATACTATCAAACATCTTGGCCGGGTCCTAGCCATCCTACACACCACAYGAAAGTACACTTTTGTGGACGCCCAGAACAAAGCTATATTTTCTTTTTCTTTTTCCTTGCAGTGAAAGCTCAGGATTTAGAGCACAGAGAGAGAGAAAGTTCACGACACGCTTCCGAACTCTGTGGACAGATTGACTGATGCCTGCCCTTCAATAAAAGCCTGGCAGAAGTTTGATTTCAGTGCATGAAAGTGTTTCTGGTGTGGTGGGATAGGGAGGGAGGGAGTGGTGGCGAGGAGAAAGAGGATACTGTAAAGGAGAGTGGGCAGAGGAGAGTTAAGGTGTTATAAACCAGGGCCCTACACAAAGGGGCCCACTGTGCTGGGGAGGAGAGATTATGTRCTAACCTCTACAATCCTTTGCTGAAGTTGTATTCAGACAAGAGRGCAAAAGATAAAAGCTGGAGGGAGATATCACGAAGGTTGAACACCGATACCGATATCAAAGGAAAATGGAGAACCATTTGGGACTGGTGGGTTCGCAATCTGAAAAAGGTGAATGAGACGAGGAGTGGGGCTGCTGCTGCCGGTGTGTGTGTCGCACCTATTGTCCGACAACTGGGTTGGCTTCATGTTTATGTGAAACATCGTCAGACAGACACCAACATGCTAGATACAGTATATACTCTGGCAAACAGCTGAGTCCTTTTGTACAGTGTGTGTGTGTTTGTGATCTTATGTTTCGCAGACCTGGATGGGAGAAATTGTGAGAAATGTGATGTTATGATAATGATTAGCAGGGCGAGTTCAAACATCTGAAAACCGAACCCGTGTGTGTGTGTGTGTGTGTGTGTGTGTGTGTGTGTGTGTGTGTGTGTGTGTGTGGTGTGTGTGTGTGTGTGTTGTGTGTGTTGTGTGTGGTGTGTGTGTGTGTGTGTGTGTGTGTGTGTGTGTGTGTGTGTGTGTGTGTGGTGTGTGTGTGTGTAACTAGTTATATTGAGATGCATTTTAACTCAAATGGAGCCCATGGAGATGCTTTAAGATTACTTGCAATGTATTCTAAAGTATTCGCCATTTGCTTGTTGGAGGGGGATGGCATTGTGGACAGCCCTGCGACAGAGCTGGGACCCGAGGGCCCACCAACAYGGGATTTCAAGACAACTGGGAACTCTGAAAAAAAGGTCAAATCATGACGTTAGTCATCTTCAGGTCGGAGCTCTAGAAGAATCCCGAGCTTCCTACTTGGAATTCCGAGTTCCCAGTCAGAGGTCGTTTTTTCCCCCCGAGTTCCAAGTTGTTTTCCGAGTTCCCAGTTGTTTTTAACGCYGCATGTGTCCACTCCATCCGCTTTTGAGTGAGATAGACCCTTCCGTCTACCCAAAAAACTGCTGATGTGTGCTAAATACATTTGTACAGATATTGGTTAACATGTTTTTTAAAACTTTTTTCTTTATTTTTTATTCACACATTAGGGCGGTAGGTAATGTATTGGGGGATGTCAAGGTAGCGGGGTAGTTTACTGTTTTTGCTTTTGTGGTTCCCCCTTTTAATCACACCTTTGAGAGTACAGCCTTCTTAACGCACATTTTGTTTGGCATTGCACAATGGTCTTCTTATTGGCACGCTGTGTTTTACATTGCACAGTTTTCCTCTTGTGATATTTCCTTCTCATCGTCACCTGGGAAGAACAAAAATGTATATTTAGCAAAAGGTCTGCAAATGTCTTTGTCTGGTTATTAAGGCTTGTGGCAGAACATGTTACTGTTCTYAATCAGTCACTCAGTAAACTTGTACTGCTTTGAGCCATGTAGAGGAGGTTCATTTATTGTGGGTCTATCCTTAAAAACTACAGCTAGACAGCCCTTCTCACCTATGTACCTTAGCAGGAAAGTCCTCATTGAAATGTTGAAAGGTGCAGCAGGTAGCCCAGTGATTATAGTGTTGGGCCAGTAACCGAAAGGTTGCTAGATTGAATACCCGAGCTGACAAGGTAAAAATCTGTCGTTCTGCCCCTGTTCCCCGGTAGGCCGTCATTGTAAATAAGAATTTGTTCTTAACTGACTTGCCTAGTTAAATAAAGGTACAAAAAACAATCATTGTGCGCTGCCCTACGTCMTGTGGATCTAGCCACACTAAAACAACACACGGATGAAATGACTGTCTTTATTGTGATTTGTAAAGCAGTTAAATTGTAAAAAAGCTAAGCTWAAACAGCGCAGAACATGACATATAAACAGTCATCACCCAGAGGAAGAGAACAGAGAACATACACTATATGGCCAAAAGTATGTGGTCACCCCTTCAAATMAGTGGATACYGCTATTTCAGCCGCACCCTTTGCTGACAGGTGTATAAAATCGAGCACACAGCCATGTAAACTTTACTGGCCTACACAGAYCCCTGACCTCAACCCCATRAAACGCCTTCGGGATGAATTGGAATMSCGACTYCGAGCCAGGCCTAATCGCCCAACATCAGTGCCTGTTCTCACTGATGCTCTTGTGGCTGAATGGAAGCAAGTCCTCGCAGCAATGTTCCAACATCTAGTGGAAAACCCTCCCYGAWMAGTGGAGGCTGTTACAGATGCAAAGGGGGGACCAACTCCATATTAATGCCCATGATTTTGGAATGTGATGTTTGATGAGCAGGTGTCAACCACACTAGTTGTGCACTCATTCTCCGAGAGTCGGTTTTTGTTTGTTTGGGAGATGTATGTAGACAAAGGCAGGAGTCGCGGGACGGTTTTAAAATCAAGTTTTGTCCGGCATCTGGCAAGCACACTGTCAGCAATGTCTCTTGTTGCCTAATTGAACCAACTGCGAGTTGGGGTAGTTCGGTTCACGTCTCAGACCATCGGCCTGTGCCGTGAAAGGGCGGAGTAAGCCGTTTGAGAATGGTGAATGTGCTGCTAAAAAGGCAAATCCGGGAGGCAAATCCGGGGGATGCAGGCAAACATATTGAACAAATTACTGTTGATGATTCCACTTGTTCGCAAAGACGCTGGTGTGATTAGAACTCAGTCAGTTCAAGAATAAAAGCGTTATGAGATTTGTTCAATGCTGGGAGCAATATTATTTTCTMTAATGTGTACAACATGTATATTATTATTTAAAATTAGAAACAATTATAGAGGTTCGGACCTCGGTGTCCTCATACAGCTGAAGTCGGAAGTTRACATACACCTTAGCCAAATACATTTAAACTCAGTTTTTCACATTTCCTGACATTTAATCCAAGTAAAAATTCCATGTCTTAGGTCAGTTAAGATCACCGCTTTATTTTAAGAATGTGAAATGTCAGAATAATAGTAGATACTCATCACATGTGAAAATACTGCCCAAGCATAAGACGTTTTAAAGGCACATACAACTTAGTGTTTGTAAACTTCTGACCCACTGGAATTGTGGTACAGTGAATTATAAGATAAATTCTGTCTGTAAATAATTGTTGGGAAAATGATTTGCGTCATGCACAAAGTAGATGTCCTAACCGACTTGCCAAAACTATAGCTATGTAACAAGAAAATTGGCACCAACTGTT
>NC_036865.1:1362280-1390429 GCF_002910315.2 Salvelinus sp. IW2-2015 | reverse complement strand
GAAGAATTATTATTTAGCTTTTATTTCTTTCATCACATTCCCAGTGGGTCAGAATTTACATACACTCAATTAGAATTTGGTAGCATTGCTTTTCAATTGTTTAACTTGGGTCAAACATATCGGGTAGCCTTCCACAAGCTTCCCACAATAAGTTTGGTGCATTTTGGCCCATTCCTCCTGACAGAGCTGGTGTAACTGAGTCAGGTTTGTAGGCCTCCTTGCTCACACACGTTTTTTTCAGTTCTGCCCACAAATCTTCTACAGGATTGAGTTAGGCTTTGTGATGGCCACTCCAATACCTTGACTTTGTTGTCCTTAAGCCATTTTGCCAACACTTGGAAGTATGCTTGGGGTCATTGTCCATTTGGAAGACCCATTTGCGACCAAGCTTTGACTTCCTGACATGTTGCTTCAATATATCCACATAATTTTCCATCCTCATGACGCCATCTATTTTGTGAAGTGCACCAGTCCTTCCTGCAGCAAAGCACCCCACAACAAGATGCTGCCACCCCGTCTCACGGTTGGGATGGTGTTCTTCGGCTTGCAAGCCTCCCCCTCGAGATTTCTAGCTTGTAACTCGCTGCGATACTTTACTGTGTGCTGCCACTCACCAAAAACCGAGAGGTCACAGCCAGCCTTTCTGCAGCAATAATGGGCAAGCTGTGAGTTCTCTCATGAGAGATGTGAGGGGAAAACCGCTAAAGAAAGTTGTCAAATCTGGCAGCCGACATCTGAATGTATTGAAAATGTCTTTCCTCTTCAATGCTTTGKAAAGTATTCTCCATCGTCCCCTCTTGTAGTGTTCAGTGGATGAACATGCCATTTTCTCCCTTGTTATTTTTATTTATCCTCCTGAGAAGTAAGAGCAATCCAAGCTCTTCCTATGCGTAGTGAGACATGTTTGCTTCTGCAGCTAATTAAATCCTTAAAAAGTAGCGTTGAAAAGCCTACAACACCATACCTACAAGGCTTAACCATGGATTTTTTCTGGACACTCTTCCGTAAAGGCCAGCTCTGTGGAGTGTACGACTTAATGTGGTCCTACGGACAGATACTCCAATCTCTGCTGTGGAGCTTTGCAGCTCCTTCAGGGTTATCTTTAGTCTCTTTGTTGCATCTCTGATTAATGCCCTCCATACCTGTTCCGTGAGTTTTGGTGGGCGGTCCTCTCTTGACAGGTTTGTTGTGGTGCCATATTCTTTCAATTTTTTTTATAATGGATTTAATGGTGCTCTGTGGGATGTTCAAAGTTTCAGATATTTTTTTATAACTCAACCCTGATCTGTACTTCTCCAAAACTTTGTCCCTGACCTGTTTGGAGATCTCATTGGTCTTCATGGTGCCGCTTGCTTGGTGGTGCCCCTTGCATAGTGGTGTTGCAGACTCTGGGGCCTTTCAGATCAGGTGTATATATACTGAGATCATGTGACACTTAGATAAAGTCCACCTGTGTGCAATGTAACTAATTATGTGACTTCTGAAGGTAATTGGTTGCACCACATCTTTTTTAGGGGCTTCATAGCAAAGGGGGTGAATCCATATGCACGCATCACTTTTCCGTATTTTGAAACAAGTTATTTTTTTATTCCACTTCACCAATTTGGACTATTTTGTTTATGTCCATTACATGAAATCCAAATAAAAATATATTTAAATGACAGGTTGTAATGCAACAAAATAGGAAAAACACCAAGGGGGGGATGAATACTTTTGCAAGGCACTGTATGTAGAGACCTTTAGTCTTACATACACTACTGGCTAGTAGCTCATGGGCTCCAGACACAGTCTTGTACAGTACACGGACGGACATGCACGCAAACAGATACACAGCCATGCACACACACTCACGCTCACACATACAGACATTTTCCAGGGGCCTCTCCATTCTAAAATAGCCCTGCATGAATATGTGTTCATTTAACTTCTTCAGGCGCAGCCCGACGTCGGGATTAATATGACAACAGCCACTGCAAGTGCAGGGCGCGAAATTCAAAATCTATTTTTGTAAAATATTTAACTTTCACACATTAACAAGTCCAATACAGCATTTGAAAGATAAACATCTTGTCAATCCAGCCAACATGTCGATTTTTAAATGTTTTACAGAGAAAACACCACATATATTTATGTTAGCTCACCACCAAATAAAAAGAGGACAGACATTTTCACAGCACAAGTAGATGAAGTAGCATGCACAAGCCAACCTAACTAACCTAAAACCAACCTAAATAACCTAGAAAAAACTACCTCAGATGACAGTCCTATAACATGTTACACAATAAATCTATGTTTTGTTAAAAAAAAATGCATTATTAGCTATAAATCAGTTTTACATTACTGCTACCATCATAGCTACAGTAAGAAATCGCACGGGAGTAGCCAGAGAAAACAGACACCAACGTCAACTACTAATTTCACATCAGAAAAGATTCAGAAAAAATATTGGTGGATAGCTAATGAAAGAGAAAGATCTTGTGAATACAGACAATATTTCAGATTCTTTTAAATGTTTTACAGCGAAAACACCACATATATTCATGTTAGCTCACCACCAAATACAAAAAGAGAGACAGATATTTTTCACAGCACCGGTAGCATGCAGCTAGCATGCAGCTAGCATGCAAAGCCAACCTAACTAACCTAGAACTAACCTAAATAACCTAGAAAAACTCCCTCAGATGACAGTCCTATAACAGTTACACAAAAATCTATGTTTTGTTCGAAAAAGTTGAATATTTTAGCTATAAATCAGTTTTACATTACTGCTACCATCTAGCCACCATCATAGCTACAGTCAGAAATCGCACGGCAGTAGCCAGAGAAAACAGACACAACGTCAACTACTAATTTCACATCAGAAAAGATTTCAAAAAATATATGGTGGATAGCTAATGAAAGAGAAAGATCTTGTGAATACAGACAATATTTCCGATTTCTGAAGTGTTTTACAGCGAAAACACAATATATCGTTATATTAGCTTACTACAATAGCTAACACACAGCAGCATTGATTCTAGTCAAACGCTAGCGATAGCACAGTCGACAGATATATGAAAAGCATCCCAAATTGGGTCCTTATCTTTGTTGATTTTCCATCAGAAGTTTCTCCAAAGGTCCTTTGTTCAGAACCGTGTTCATTTGGACCTAGAACGAACGATGTCCCTGTTGAATTAGCATGGCACACTGGCCATGCCGTGCTAACCTCTCCGTCTTGACAAAATTCTTGCGTCGCACACGTCTAAAGTCCAGAATAAATTTCAATAATATAATTAAAGTATATTCAAAAAACATACTTTAGGATGAGATTGTGACATGTATCAAAGAAAATCGAACTGGAGGTCATATTCACCTATAACGAGTGTTTCCAGGAGCGAGGTCCAGTTCCTACTTCGCGCCCAGAAAAAAATATAAAGTGCGCACTTATCACTCAAAGAGGTTCTGTTCAGTCCCTGACAGAGATAATCAAGTCATTTTTTCTCTCACTTCCGCATGACAACCAGGGAAGATGTGTGACGTGTTTGTACAGTCCTAAGTGCCAAGGCCTTTTATAGAGAGTATCTTGAAGAGAGACATAGCTTCTTGGAAAAGTCACTTTTTACAGAAAATGGGCTGTAAAAAGAGTTATGTTTCACTTAGAGAAATAATTAAACCTGTTTTAGAAACTAGAAGGTGTTTTCTATCCAAAGGTAATAAATAATATGCATATTGTACGAGCAAGAATTGAGTACGAGGCGTTGAAATGGCCACCTCTTTCCACTGCTTATACTTACTGCTCATTTTTGAGCCATAAGAGTTAAGAACACAAGGATTTTCTCTTTTCTGGTGACAATGACCTATTGTTCGGAGTCAAAGCAAGCAGGGGAAAAACAGTGGATTCGTGGAATGTAAGAGTCTTATTCATTACTCTCTATTTCCCCTACTTTTAACAACATACATACATAGTGGGGTCTGAAATGATTTAGACCCTTAAAACCTGTTGAGGCTACGGGTGCCGCTAGCGGCACTCCTCCCACATTCCATTGAAAAGGCAGAGCGGCAAATTCAAAAAAAAAAAAATGAAATATTTAACTTTCACACATTAACAAGTCCAATACAGCATTTGAAAGATAAACATCTTGTCAATCCAGCCAACATGTCCGATTTTTTAAATGTTTTACAGAGAAAACACCACATATATTTATGTTAGGTCACCACCAAATAAAAAAAGACAGACAGACATTTTTCACAGCACAAGTAGGCTGCATTTAGCATGCACAAGCCAACCTAACTAACCTAGAACCAACCTAAATAACCTAGAAAAAACTACCTCAGATGACAGTCCTATAACATGTTACACATAAATCTATGTTTGTTCAAAAAAATTGCATATTTTAGCTATAAATCAGTTTTACATTACTGCTACCATCATAGCTACAGTCAGAAATCGCACGGGATAGCCAGAGTAAATACAGACACCAACTACCTAATTACACATCATAAATCATTTCAGACAAATATATGGTGGATAGCTAATGAAAGACAAATATCTTGTGAATACAGACAATATTTCCGATTGTTGAAGTGTTTTACAGCGAAAACACCACATATATTTATGTTAGTTCACCACCAAATACAAAAGACAGACAGACAGTTTTTCACAGCAACGGTAGCATGCAAGTAGCTAACCTAACTAACCTAGAACCAACCTAGAACCAACCTAAATAACCTAGAAAAAACTCCCTCAGATGGACAGTCCTATAACATGTTACACAATAAATCTATGTTTTTTTCGAAAAATGTGCATATTTAGCTATAAATCAGTTTTACATTACTGCTACCATCATAGCCACCATCACAGCTACAGTCAGAAATCGCACGGCAGTAGCCAGAGAAAATACAGACACCAACGTCAACTACTAATACACATCATAAAACATTTCAGAACAAATATGGTGGATAGCTAATGAAAGAATAAGATCTTGTGAACAGAGCCAATATTTCCGATTTTTGAAGTGTTTTACAGCGAAAACACAATATATCATTATATTAGCTTACTACAATAGCTAGCACACAGCAGCATTGCTTCTAGTCAAACGGTAGCATAGCACAGTTCGACAGAATATATGAAAAAGCATCCCAAATTGGGTCCTTATCTTTGTGGATCTTCCATCAGAATGTTCTCCAAGGGTCCTTTGTTCAGAACCGACTTTATTTGGATCCATAACGAACGATTTCCCTCAGAATTAGCAAGCAACATTAGCTAGCATTGCTAGCCTCTCGTTCTGAACCAATTCTTGCGTCGCATCACGTCTAAAGTCCAGAATAAATTTCAATAATATAATTAACTATATTGAAAAAACATACTTTAAGATGATATTGTGACATGTATCAAAAGAAATCGAAGCCAGAGATCATATTCACCTTTAAAAAGGTTCTTCAATGAGCCGAGTACAGGTCAGACTTCGCGCCCAGAAAATAAATAAAAGTGCGCACGTCTCAGTCAAAACGTTGTGTTCAGTCCCTGGTCGAGATAATCAACAGATTTTTTCTCTCACTTCCGCATTACACACAGGCGAAGGCGTATGACGTGTTTCTACAGTCATAAGTGACATGCCCTTTTATAGACAAGCTCCTGAAGAGAGAGTTCGATTTTGGAAATCTCAGTTCCGGTTAGGAAATGGTCTGTAAAAGGAGTTCTGTTTCACTTAGAGAAGTAATTCAAACGTTTTTAGAAACTAGAGACTGTTTACTATCCAATAGTAATATTAATATGCATATTGTACGAGCAAGAATTGAGTACGAGGCCGTTAAAAATCTTACGATTTTCTCCAAAAGTGAAAACAGCACCCCTTGTCCTCAACAGGTTAACAAAGATGAGCAATAATGACTGTATAAAATAAATAATTCAAATATTGAGATATATTGTATGCAATGTTTTTGGTTATTATATCTTGTTTGGGATGGGGGCAGTATTTTGACCTCCGGATGAAAAGCGTGCCCAAAGTAAACTGCCTGTTACTCAGGCCCAGAAGCTAGGATATGCATATAATTGGTATATTTGGATAGAAAACACTCTAAAGTTTCTAAAACTGTTGATATAATGTCTGTGAGTATAACTTTTATAACAAACAAACGCCATTTGGGTTGCGCGTTATGTTCAGAAAACCAAAGCCTCGTTCCGTTCGACGAAAATTCCAAAAAGTCCGTAATGTGCGTAGAAACATGTCAAATGTTTTTTATAATCAATCCTCAGGTTGTTTTTAACAAACATAATCAAAATATTTAACCGGACCGTAAAATACTCAATTAGAGAGAAAAAGAAAATGGGAGCTACCCTCTCGCGCTCAGGAAACTAATCTGAGGACACCTGACTACTTTGAAAAATCTCGCTCATTTTTCAAAATAAAAGCCTGAAACTATGTCTAAATCCTGGTCATAGTCTGAGGAAGCCATTGGAAAAGGAATCTGGTTGATACCCCTTTAATGGAAGAAAGACGGGCCAGGAAACACAGATAAAAAAATAATTCACTTCCGGGTTAGATTTTCTCAGGTTTTCGCCTGCAGAATCAGTTTTGTTATACTCACAGACAATATTTTGACAGTTTTGGACACTTTGGAGTGTTTTCTATCCTAATCTGTAAATTATATGCATATTCTACGATCTGGACCTGAGAAATAGTCCGTTTACCTTGGAACGTTTTTAAGAAAAGAAAAAAATCTGACCCCTAGCGTCAAGAGGTTAAACTTCTTCAGGATCGGTGCGTCCCCTGCGGGACGTTGAGCTAATGTAGGCTAATACAATTAGCATGAAGTTGTAAGTAACAAGAACATTTCCCAGGACATAGACATATCTGGAAATGGTAGAAAGCTTAAATTCTTGTTAGTCTGCAACTGCATTGTCCAATTTACAGTAGCTATTACAGTGAAATAATACCATGCTATTGTTTGAGGAGAGTGCTCATTTTTGAAAATGAAAAGTTATTAACAAACCAATTAGGCACATTTGGGCATTCTTGATACAACATTTGGAACAGAAATGCAATGGTTAATTAGATCAGTCTAAAACTTTGCACATACACTGCTTCCATCTAGTGGCCAAATTTCAAAGTGTTTCCTTTCAAATGGTATGAATATGCATATCCTTGCTTTAGGGCCTGAGTTACAGGCAGTTAGATTTGGGTATGTCATTTTAGGCAAACATTAAAAAAAAGGTCTGATCCTTTTAGGAATTAAAAATGTATATAAATATAATTATCTGCAACCACCACAGCTTTTCAAAACTGCAAAGTAAGTCAGTTGGTTGGATGGTTGGTTTGGCTCGCTAGATAACTAGCTGGATGTTCTGATTTGAATGTGAGGTTGAGGTTGAGGAGAGAAGCAAGAGACGGCAACTGAGATGACAGAGGACGTGTGCAGATGCTCGGGAGTACTACAAGGCTACTTTGGACTATTGCCAAAGTAGCTACTTTCAGGCGTCCCAACAGCTGCCAGGGTATCGCCTAGGTGGGTGCTGCATGTTGGTGGTGGTCAAGGAGTAGCTGGCTAGCTACCGGCAACAGAGATAGACCAGTTGCGTTGTTGACTACAGTCATCATTGCTCTGAGTCCGGACCTGTCTGACCCTGTCCCTGACCAAGACTCCTGAGGCTTTCACCTGGCTGTGACTAACCGTGACGCTCCCTCCTCACAAAGATATTAATCACACAATTTCACATTATTGATTTGTTTATTTAATTATTTGTTTTTTATTTAGATGGACTCTTAGCTGTCATAGTTGTATATCTAAGAAACAAAACCTTACTATAAGGTCTGTGTACGGCCCTGGTGTGTCGACTGAGGTCATCCACCCTGTTTCCACACCACTTCCCATCTGACAGTGGGCTGCATGGAGATGGTCCGGAACCAATGCCAGGACCAGAGAATCCAAGGCTGTGTTTCAAATGGCACTCTACTTCCTATATAGTGCACTACTTTTGACCAGTGGTGAAATAATTACCCAATTGTCATACTTGAGTAAAAGTAAAGATACCTTAATAGAAAATGAAAGTGAAAGTCATTCCAGTAAAATACTACTTGAGTAAATATACTTAACTTCTTTGGGGTAGGGGGCAGTATTTTCACGTCCGGATGAAAAACATGCCCAGAGTAAACTGCCTTCTACTCAGGCCCAGATGCTAGGATATGCATATTATTAGTAGATTTTGATAGAAATAGATAGATAGAAAACACTCTGAAGTTTCTAAAACTGTTTGAATGATGTCTGTGAGTATATAGAAATCATATGGCAGGCAAAAACATGAGAAAAAATCTAACCAGGAAGTGGGAAATCTGAGGTTTTTAGTTTTTCAACTTTGCTTATCCAAGATACAATGAAATGGGGTCATGTTGCACTTCCTACGGCTTCCACAAGATGTCAACAGTCTTTAGAACCTTGTTTGATGCTTCTACTGTGAAGTGGGGCCGAATGAGAGGGGATTGAGTAAGGTCTGCCATGAGCTGAACATGCGCTGACCATGCACGTTCACGTGAGAGTGAGCTCTGTTCCATCGCATTTCTGAAGACAAAGGAATTCTCCGGTTGGAAAATTATTGAAGATTTATGTAAAAACATCCTAAAGATTGATTCAAAAATTTGTTTGACATGTTTCTACGGACTGTAATCTGACTTCTCGTCTGAACTTTTGCCTGGACCTGCCCGCGCGTCGTGAGTTTAGATTGTGTACTGAACGCGCGCGAACAACAAGGAGGAATTTGGACATAAATTATGGACATTACGAACAAAACAAACATTTACTGTGGAACTGGGATTCCTGGGAGTGCATCTGATGAAGATCATCAAAGGTAAGTGAATATTTATAACGCTATTTCTGACTTCTGTTGACTCAACATGGCGGATATGTCTTTGGGTTGATTTGTCGTCTGAGCGCCGTACTCAGATTATTGCATGGTTTGCTTTTTCCGTAAAGTATTTTTGAAATCTGACACAGCGGTTGCATTAACCTCTCTGGGATCGCGGGACGCTTGCGTCCCAACAGCCTGTTAAAATGTAGAGCGCCAGATTCCCAAAAAAATCTATAAAATCAAACTTTATTAAATTACACAATAAGATACCAAATTAAAGCTACACTCGTTGTGAATCCAGCCAACATGTCAGATTTCAAAAAGGCTTTTCGGCGAAAGCATAAGATGCTATTATCTGATGATAGTGCAATGGCTACACTCTCTTTGTTGACAATTTAACCATGCCGGCGCTACTCAAAACGCAGAAATAAAATATAAAACATGCATACCTTTGACGAGATTCTTTTGTTGGCACTCCAATATGTCCCATAAACATCACAAATGGTCCTTAGTTCGATTAATTCCGTCCATATATATCCAAATTGTCCATTTATTTGGCGCCGTTGTACCAGGAAAAACAGCGTTCAATTTGCGCAAATCACGACAAAATATCTAAAAAATTACCTCTAAATTTGCCAAAACATTTCAAAGTACTTTTGTAATACAACTTAAGTTATTTGTAAACGTTAATATCGATCAAATTGAAGACGGGTCAATCTGTTTTCAATACAGGATATCAACAAACTCACGGTACTTTTCAAGTCTTGCTCAACTCTCAAACATAAACACACAACGTCACTCCACTTCCGGGTCAATATCTTTCTCTGTTTACTAAGGAAAAACTTAACCTTTTTTCCATACAATGGCGACATCCAGTGGAAGCAGTAGAAACTGCGTGGATAGTGATTAGAATTCTGGTGTGCCCATGATAACCCATTGAACATACAGGAACTTAACAATAAAAAAGTTAGTCCTCAGGGGTTTGACTGCTATATAAGTTCTGTTATACTTACAGATATGATTCAAACAGTTTTAGAAACTTCAGAGTGTTTTCTATCCAAATCTACTACTAATATGCATATCTTATATTCTGGGGATAAGTAGCACGAAGTGAAATTGCGCACGCTATTTTTCCCTAAGTGAAAACTCTGCACCCTATCCTCAAGAAGTTTTAAGGAGAAGTGGATCTAAAATTCCATGTAAAACACTTGTATTTTATCAACATTTATGATGACTATTTCTGTAAATTTATGTGGCTCTCTGCAAAATCACCGGATGTTTTGGAACTACTGAACATAACGCGCCAATTTAAACTCAGATTTTTGGATATAAATATTAACTTTTTCGAACAAAACATACATGTATTGTTTAACATGAAGTCCTAGAGTGTCATCTGATGAAGATCTTCAAAGGTTAGTGATTAATTTTATCTATATTTCTGCTTTTTGTCACTACTCTCTTTGGCTGGATAAATGGCTGCGTTTTTCTGTGACTTGGCTCTGACCTAACATAATCGTTTGGTTTGCTTTCATCGTAAAGCCTTTTTGAAATTGGACACTGTGGCTGGATTTACAACAAGTGTATCTTTAAAATTGTGTAAAATACATGTATGTTTGAGGAATTTTAATTATAGGATTTCTGTTGTTTGAATTTGGCGCCCTGCAGTTTCACTGGCTGTTGACGAGGTGAGACGCTACCGTCCCACATACCCTAGAGAGGTTAAAGTAAGTATCAGCAGTAAATGTAATTGTTAAAATATACTTAAGTATCAAAATCCTTAAATTAAGCAAACCAGACAGCACGATTTTCTTATTTTTTTTTTACTGATAGCTAGGGGAGCACAGACATATTTTTTTAAAAAACTAAGCATTTAAAAAAAGGTACTTAAGTAGTACTCTAAAGTACGGACTGGTCAAAAGTAACGCACTATGTAGAGAATAGGATACCATTTGGACGCAGACAGAGACAAGAGCCAGAGCTCTACTGTCACATCAGAGACAGGTTCCATGACACACAGTGACAGTGGGATTCCGCTCAGTAAAACCCCAGGAACATGTACGCTGACAGTGTTTAGTTTAGACAACTCTTAAACGACATGTCATTTCCTGTCTATAACTCACTTCACCCGCCATCCCCTTCCTCTAACTATTCTTCACCTCCAATACCCCCATGAGTGTTGTGTGTGTGTGTGTGTGTGTGTGTGTGTGTGTGTGTGTGTGTGTGTGTGTGTGTGTGTGTGTGTGTGTTGTGTGTGTGTGGTGTGTGTGTGTGTGTGTGTGTGTGTGTGTGTGTGTGTGTGTGTGTGTGTGTGGAGTTGAGTTGAGTACTGGAAACAGGGCTTTTTATCAATTAGATTTGCCACCTCCTGCATCCTTCGATGGATATCACGAGTGTCCTTAATGAAAGGTGCCTATCGAGGAGGGGAGGACACTCTTCCGTTTGCCTACCAACGAATTGACACACTCCTCGACCATTTATCGGTTTCCAGGTCACGGAGGACAGAGGATGMAGGAGAGAGGACAGAGGACAGACTTTTGCCCAAACGAGAAAAGACCAGGGAGACAAACAGAGCCACACAGATACAGCACCACAYACATAAGGAACAGCCAATGGGCTCTGTCACTAGGTGGTGCTAAGAGGTACAATTCATAGAAAGAGAATTAGAATGGAATGGCTTCTTCTATTTCTATGGTGCAGRAGGCTAAGGAGCAAAAAACAGCAATGATGAATACCGCTTCGAGTTTTTCCAGACTTTTGCATCTGACTTGGAAAAACTCTCCACACCTTCTTACAAACAATTGTTTTTATTATGCAGAGGTTGTTGACTCTTCTCTTTCCAAGTCATAAGAGTGACTGTAGGTGATGGAAACACACTTCCCAAAAAATAACACTAGAGCCTACAGTAACATAATCACTGGAGTGACTCTAGTGCTCCTATGATTTAAAAAAATAAATAACATGAGGGTCATATTCATATGTACATCCTTTTTTTTTTTAAATGGTCCAGATTCATAATTTCAATAAAAAAAAGTTACATAGCAATTCTGGAGCTCTTAGTAGACTTAGAGCTGAAATCTGTAAAGGGGGAAACAGCACCACTGTTCACCCCGGCGCCTTTGTTATTGTTTTGTTGATGAAACTGAGAAGAGGAGCACCCAGCATCTCGTAAAAAAAAAAAAGTTGCAGTACATATTCTGCCTTTCTATTCGCGCGTGCAATGATGTCCGAGGGGAAAAAATGTCTTTGTTGTTGTACAGTAGGTGGGTTCAGGGGCATAGGTATCAGTTCTGAACAGAGATATGAAACTTTCCCACGCTGGTGCAAGTTAACCAATGTATCTCTTAGATTAAGGCTGATATGAAAAAAGGAAGTATTTCATTTTTAATTTAAAATTGATGACAAGCAAARATTCGAAATAAATGATTGATCTTGTTTACCGCAACTAAACAAACATATTCCCTGATATGATCCGTCTCGCAGTGACTATAACCTAAAGTGCCCTTAAGTTTCATGTGAGTGAGACACATCCAAATAGCTCTAAGTTAACCCAAAAAAAGGAAAAAGAGAAAAGAAATAACAAAGCTTGAGCTAACATGCTCCTAATTCCAAGAATGGACTGTTCATGCCGCGAGGTTCCGGGCTTGGATCCAAGCGATAAGCTTGATAAGATATGAGCTACGTTCCCTATCAGTGCAGTGCTGTGACCCCACTGAGTGAGAGCAGAAATAACAATGCTTGCTCTCCAGTAGGGCCCCTGGGTGCATTTACTCAGTGGCATAATGTTTGTGCTCTCAGGCCCTTGCAGCTGCCTTGAAGGCTCCCCTTATCTGGGGCCCCAGCTTGGCTTGGTCTGGGCCAACATAGCACAGTCCTTACTCTGAGTTCCAGCTATGCTGATATTGAATATGRCACACTGTGTACACTACCACTACAAACAAGCCTCACACAAAGGAAAAAGATGTAGAGAGAGAGTAAAGAGAAAGGAAGGGTGAGAGAGAGAGAGAGAGAGAGAGAGAGAAAGAGAGAGAGAGAGCGCTTGCGTGTGAGAAAGAGAGCAAGAGAGAGAGAGGAGGTGAAAAGGAGGGAAAAAAACAGACAAGAAGCCAAAAAGGCTGAAGAAGGGCTAGGGTTTTTTGTTGATTTCCATGAGGGGCTCCCATGGTGGGGAGAGTAGGGTGGGGGTTCATTCCTAACTTTGTGCCCGGGAGGGGAGAGGGCTTTTGCTGCTTTGGCTGCAGCCGGGGAATGGAGGCAGGCCTAAGCCCCCGCAGGCACGCATGCCTTGGCTGGCTACGGCTCCTCAAGACTGTCAGCAGGACCCGGGGCCGCCTCCATCTGCAGCGGATGTGGCTGCAGAGCCCCCTGACTGACTCCTGCCTAAGTGGCTACCTGGGGGGTTACTGTCTATTTTCTCTGATTCCTGATCCATCTTAGTATACCGGAAACAGCAAGACATAACCATAACACCAATTGGAAGCATGAGACAATTGCCATAATCTGACTGTATAAAGAGAAAAGGAAGTGTAAGAGAGAGAGAGAGGGAGATGGAGAGAGAGAGGGGGGAGGGGGTAGTAAGAAAGAGAAAGTGAGAGGGTATGTGTAGTGTAAGAGAACGTGTAATAAGAGAGCGGGGGAGAGGGAGTAAAGAAACATTCTGCACCCCAAAAGTCACACAACTGAAGTAGTTGCAGACGCTGGTGAGTCGCAGTGGAAGTCCATCCAAAAAGAGAAGGAACGGTCCACGTTTCCCATCCTTTTTTCTCCTGCCCTTTATGTTCTCCTCTCACTGGACTTGCACAGAGGCACGGGCTGGCATTGACATGGTAATTTCCYGCCCTCCTGTTCTTTCTCAAAACACTCCTGAGAATAGTCCTTAATGTCATGAAGCTCTGATGCCCGTTACGGCTAATTGGAAATATCAAATCTATAAATACACTGAGACCAACGCACAGCAGTAATTTTGATGCATTTAATCAGGCATCTTACAATAAACTTAAATAGTCTCAAACTGATATTTGTAAATTGATGAACTTCACAACCTCCAAAAATTGTTGCAATTGGATGCAAAATTGCAATTAGTTGTTATATGCTGAAAAATATCCCTCACCCTCCAACCACACGCAAACATATTCCAGCCTTTGGATCCCAGACAGTGCCAAAAGAAGACAGCCTTTTGTGTCACAAACCCATACCACTGTCAGAATASACCATCCAACCACTCTAACTCCCTCTCTCAAAGCCAAAATCAAGACATAGTCACAAATCAACGTTTATTTTGTAACGTGCACAGGATACAGCAGGTGTAAACAGTACAGTGGATGCTTACTTGCACTCTCCTCAACAATGCAGTAACACAAATACTAAGTCATATAAAATAAATACACACAAGAAATAAATGAGAATAGAAGAAATACAAACAAGAATATACACAAGGTCAATACCAGTACCAATATCAATATCAGGGTACTGGTGACATTTGAGGTAAGCTATTTAAGCCATAAGGCACGGGGGGGTGTTTTAAATGGCCAATATACCACGGCTAAGGGCTGTTCTTAGGTGCTTTATTGGCTGGATGTGTTTTGGGTGGTGGACCATTCTGGATACACATGGGAAACTGTTGAGTGTGAAAAAACCAGCAGCGTTGCAGTTGTTGACACAAACCGGTGCGCCTGGTATCTACTACCATGCCCCGTTCAAAMGCACTTACATTTTTTGTCTTGCCTGTTCACCCTCTGAATGGCACACATACACAATCCYTGTTTCAATTCTATGGTGATTGTGTGTGTGCGTAATGTGTGAGTCTGTGCGTGCATGTAGTGTGTGGAAGCCTCAGTGTATGAGTGTGTGTGTGTGTGTGTGTGTGTGTGTGTGTGGGGGGGGGGGGGGGGGGGGGTGTAAGTGTGTGGAGTGTGGATAGAGTCGTATGAGTATGAGTGTGTGTAGGTATAGTCAGTGCAAATAGTCCATGAGTGATTAGCTTGGTATAAGGAGGTAGAAGCTGTCTCGGCGCCTGGGCCATCCACACCACTCTCTATAGAGCCTTACGGTTGAGGGCGGTGATGCAGCAAGACAGAATGCTCTCAATAGTGCATCTGTAGAAGTTCCTGAGGATCGGAGGGGCCATGCCAAATCTCTTCAGCCGCCTGAGGTAGAAGAGGCATTGCTGCACCCGCTTCATGACTGTGCCGGTGTGATGGGTCCATGTGCCGGTGTGATGGGTCCATGGAGAGGGTCAAGAACTTGAAGTTCTTGACCCTCTCCACTGCATCCCTGTCGATGTGGATGGGGACGTGCTCCCCATCTGCTTCCTTTAGTCCACGATCACCTCTTTGGTTTTACTGACYTTGAGGGAGAGGTTGTTGACCTGGCACCACATTACCAGGTTTCAACCTCACTGTAAGCTGTCTCATTGTTGCTGTTGATCAGGCCCTGCCACCGTGGCCTCAAAACTGGAAACTGTTTTCTATTAGACCCTGAAAGCAAGAGATCTTTTCTTTCTTTCTTTGGGTCCCCAAATGTGGACTATAGGAATGTTAAGCTTAACCCTAAGAAGATTAGGCGGCTCTTCGATACAGCAAACGGCCCTGGCAGATCAAAGACTGATGTRTGATTTATTGGTCATTAGCTGTGGCTTATCCCAAAATGCCTTCAACCCCCAATACTGATCCCCTCCCTCATTATCCCCTAGCCCAGCACAGTGCACCAGAACTGCGTTCAAATACTAATAGATATCTTTCAAATGCATTTAGCATTTGCTAAAATACTTGGCTGTAGTGCTGGATGGACAGGGTCTGGATTTTGTGAATATTCTATTGGTTCCATTGCGCCAGGCAAGCTCAATCAAACCCAGCTAAAGTATTGGAAATTATTTCAAATGGTATTGGAACCCAGGTCTTCAGTGCACCCCTCACTTTGGAAAGAGTTTGGAAACAGTGTGCAGAGCTCTGGAGCAGGATAGGGATATTATCCCCCCAAATGGAAGGCCTCTACTTTCTACTTTCTCTCTGTTATCGAAAATCTTGAAAAAATGTACACTTCCTCAATCACTCTGATGTGGAGTGTGGACTACAAAGTGCAAGCACACACACACGCACATACACTCCTCTATTTTACAGACTGTTTGTACAGTTTRCCTCCGTTCATGCTTTTCCCACACTTTGATAGTAGTCACTCTGCTCTCTGTAGAACGCAATCTCCAAATGAATCATTTKTTTTACATCAGTAGGTACAGTTGAAGTCGGAAGTTTACATACACCTTAGACAAGAACATTTAAACTAATTTTCACAATTCCAGACATTTAATCCTGTTATAGGTCAGTTAGGATAACCACTTTATTTCAAGAATGTGAAAATGTCAGAATTAATTAGTAGAGAAATAACATTTCATCACATTCCCAGTGGGTCAGAAGTTTACATACACTGAATTAGTATTTGTAGCATTGCCTTTAATTGTTAACTTGTTTAAATGTTTGTGTAGCCTCCACAAGCTTCCCACAACAAGTTGGGTGAATTTTGGCCATCCTCCTGACAGACTGTTGTAACTGAGTCAGGTTTGTAGGCCTCCTTGCTCGCACATGCGTTTTCAGTTCTGCCCACATGTTTCTAAGGATTGAGGTCAGGCTTTGTGATGGCCACTCCAAACCTTGACTTTTGTCCTTAAGCTATTTCCACAACTTTGAAGTATGCTTGGGTCATTGTCCTTTGGAAACCCATTTGCGACCAAGCTTTGACTTCCTGACTCTTAAGCATTTCACTGTAAGTATTCGGCGCACGTCACAAATACACTTTGATTGATGTCTTATGTTTCTTCAATATATCCACATAATTTTCATTCCTCATGAAGCCATCTATTTTGTGAAGTGCACCAGTCCCTCCTGCAGCAAAGCACTCCCACATGATGGTGCTACCACACACGTGCTTCAGGGTTGGGATGGTGTTCTTCGGCTTGCAAGCCTCCCCCTTTTCCTCCAAACATAATGATGGTCATTATGGCCAAACAGTTCTATTTTGTTTCATCAGACAAGAGAACATTTCTCCAAAAAGTACGATCTTGTCCCATGTGCAGTTGCAAACCGTAGTCTGTCTTTTTATGGCGGCGTCTTCCTTGCTGAGCGCTTTCAGCTTATGTCGATATAGGACTCGTTTTACTGTGGATATAGATATTTTGTACCTGTTTCCTCCAGCATCTTCACAAGGTCCTTTGCTGTTGTTCGGGATTGATCTGAACCTTTTGCACCAAAGTACGTTCATCACTAGGAGACAGAACGCGTCTCCTTCCGACGGGAGGACGGCTGCGTTGTCCCATAGTGATTATATTTGCGTACTGTGTTTGCACAGATGAACGTGGTACCTTCAGGCGTTTGAAAATGCTCCAAGGATGAACCAGACTTGTGGAGGTCTACAATTTTTTCAGAGATTTTGACTGATTTATTTTTATTTCCCATAATGCAAGCAAAGAGGCAATGAGTTTGAAGGTAGGCTTTGAAATACATCCACAGGTAGACCTCCGATTGACTCAAATTATGTCAATTTGCCTACAGAAGCTTCTAAAGCCATTGACATCATTTCTGGATTTTTCCAAGCTGTTTAAAGCACAGTCAATTTAGTGTATGTAAACTTCTGACCCACTGGAATTGTGATACAGTGAATTATAAGTTAATAATCTGTCTGTAAACAATTGTTGGAAAAAATACTTGTGTCATGCAACTAACCAACTTGCCAAAACTATAGTTTGTTAACAAGAGAATGTGTGATGTGTTTGAAAAACGAGTTTTAATGACTCCAACCTAAGTGTATGTAAACTTCCGTCTTCAACTGTACATAAGCTTTAGATTCATTGAAWATACATTAAGTGGTAGAACAAAGAAGTCAAAAGGGAAAGTAATACAAAGAGTGAAAATAATGAATGTAAGCAATACTTTCTTTCTCTGCTCATGCTGTTTTCGATCATTCTGCTTTTTCTTTTACGTATTTTCCCTGCCTTTGTTTACAATGCTAAATGTGAATTTGTTGGTCCTCTGCTTTCTGGAAAGTATTTATTCGAATGGCTACTTGCCAAGAGGGTTATAGGCATATTTATACCCGTTCTTTATCAAAACAAAGGGGCCATCTGGATCCAAACATTTACAGTATATATTGTTTGTGAAATATAAATAATTGCCTCAGATATGTGGCAGGCTGCAGGGGTTGTGCAATTAGTATCCAGCACAGTCTCTGGGGGAAGGCAAGGTTGTTAGCCATCCGCCGTATTGTGATTTAACCAAACAATCTCCCTATTAGCAGAGAACAGTATATGCACCCCATTATCTCACCAACAACAAACTAACTCCATCCACCACCAGCCTCAATGGAGCAATGCCAGCCTACATTGCACTACTAGTTCAAGTGTTCTAAGTTGGCACAGTTAACCTTTTCACGTGCAAGTCCTAAATATCTCCAAAGTTTCCCCCCAACATTAGTTTTTTTTATGCGTGAGATGTCAGAATGAACTCACTCATCACATTTCCATCCACAGTTTTTATGCGAGTAAAGTCATACCCCGTATAAAAAAAATWGTGACAGCTGTGATGGAAAAAGGTAGTTTCGGTACAATTTTATAAATGCAGACAGATAATTTGCTCGTTCAACATGGTGGGATCTTTTTGTGTCGGTAAAATTCATTGCGCAAGAAACGGTGGTGGAAACGCCTTCATACGCAAATATTGATTTAATAACCATCATATCGAGTCACGCAATGATATGGTGCATGGTCCTCCCAGTATGACTCTGGAAACCATGCAGTTTATTAGGCTACAGATGAAATAAGTTCTGATGAGCATCACAGGGCGGTGGACGTGCACAGTGATCTTGATGATCCTTTACAATAAATATCAAGGGTGTTATTCTGGTGACATGATCGAGACTTGACAAATAAAACATTKTCACTCTCATCAATAATACTCTCATAGTGTAGACAAGCATTCTTGCACAATATCTGCAAGCTGTTGGCTAGAGCACACGTGCCAAGACCAGAGTAGGCTCATTTGCTATTTAACGCAACAGTTATTGTGACAAACAATCAGTAGAGTTGAAAATGTTGATTGATTTAAAAAATATATATATATTTAGTAAATATTTTTTTTTGTGAGATTTTTTGTGTGCACATTTTGTGTGCACTACTTCATCATGCACTGACTTTTACCTGCAACAAGTCCGTTTGGTGGAAACACGCCACTGGTGGGAAATTGGGCATATTTTCTTTATGCAGATTTTATAATATTTGCATGAAAATCTGTCGCAAATTGGATGGAAACCTTGCTAGTGTTCCAAAATGTTATTGTTACGCAACAAGACAACGTGCTCTGCCCAAGCTATACTATTCACAGCCCTGTGCTGCCCTCAAATCAGGGCAATGTTTCAGCTTGTCAATTTCAAATTATTTTCAAACCCGTTTTGGTCCCGCTTTACAAAGGGTTCATAAATGTGGCATAACTGAGTGACATAACCAKCACTGTCAAATGTGACATAACCCACTATGACAAATATGACATAAACCTTTGCTTTATACAGGMTGGCATAAGCACGCTTAATAAAGGCCTTATCAAGCATAATCAATTGAAGCTTCATAAAGCATTTACAGTATATCCGTCATGCATCTTGGTAGAGCACTGCAACACCAGGATATTGGGTTGGATTCCCTGGACCAAACATACGTAAAAATGTATTCAAGCATGACTGTAAGTCGCTTTGGATTAAAGTATCTGCTGTTTTGTATATATTATATAATATTTCACTAAAACATTTCTAGGATGGCCCAACCTCTTTTGCTCTTMGTTGCAGGATGACACACACTCTAAATTGCAGTTATGCACATAAAAACATTGATAGGGCCTTTTTAAAATCAGTTTTATTTTTGCCTTCTGTTTTTTCCCATATTCAGTTTTCTTGGTTATGCCTCTTGGACCTAGACTTGGCGCTCCGGTACCACTTGCCGTGCAGTAGCAGAGAGAACAGTCTATGACTAGTGTGGCTTGAGTCTTTGACAATTTTTAGGGCCTTCCTCTGACACCGCCTGGTAAAGAGGTCCTGGATGGCTGGAAGCTTGGCCCCGGTGATGTACTGGGCCGTACACATTACCTTCTGTAGTGCCTCGGAGGCCGAGCAGTTGCCATACCAGGCAGTGATGCAACCCGTCAGGATGCTCTCGATGATGCAGCTGTAAAATCTTTTGAGGATCTGAGGACCCATGCCAAATCTTTTCAGTCTCCTGAGGGGGAATAGGTTTTGTCGTGCCCTCTTCACAACTGTCTTGGTGTGCATGGACCATGTTAGTTTMTTGTTGATGTGGACGCCAAGGAACTTGAAGCTCTCAACCTGCTCCACTACAGCCATGTCGATGAGAATGGGGGCGTGCTCGGTCCTCTTTTTCCTGCAGTCCACAATCATCTCCTTTGTCTTGATCACGTTGAGGGAGAGGTTGTTGTGCAGTATCTCCAGCAGGAAGAGAGGCAAGAACCGTTCATCCGCCAGTCAGGAACCAAGCATACTACTCACACCCTGTGAAATGCTCAATGTAATGCATTGCTGACTTTTAAACTTCATGCATTTGTATTATTTAAAACATGTACAAATAAAAGGAAATGTTTGTTAAACATGTCCTTCATGTTAATTCTTCTAATTGTTAATACATTTGTGGTTATATCATTAATGCTTTATGCATGTGCTATAAATTGCCGAAGGGGTCTGACTTTAAATTAAGTACGCATCTTGTGAATAGAGTGTTTATGGATATGGTTATGAGATGACCGAATGTCTTCTCCACTTCAAACTAAGTTTACATGAAGCGTCAAAAATAGGGTTTGTTAACATTCTGCTGATTATTGAAGGTTCTCTCATGATCCACAGGTTACTGTAAGGGTGTGAGAAGGTATTTAATGGGTTGATGGACTTGCAAGCTTGTGTTTGTGTGGTGTGTTTGTCAGAAGCAAGATGATTTGGAGTAAGTCCCAACGCTAAGACGACCGCACCGAGGTATTCCTCTTCTGTTCCCATGCTGAGACCAGGGCTTTGGTTACAATCTAATTCCAATGATGCCAACATTTTGTGGCTGATCTTTCAGAGGGGGAGTCGGTGAAATGTGTCAAAGATCTGACTGGGCTTAGAACCGAGTGGTATAGCTCGTTTTTATTGTGTGCGTGTTCTGAGGAACATGTAACTTAGTTCCAGAAGAAAGCCACTTTCAATTTCAATTTCTTTAAAGGTAAGTGTTTATTGGTGAAAGTCTCCCCAGGCTATTGCACACACAGCAATAAACCCAAGTGGATTTTTTTTTTATATACTTAAATCATACTTATGAACATATTTTAAATATATTTAAAATTCTCTAAATTGGAACATTGTTAAATACATTTAATGTTCAATTTTATTTGTATTTTTATTAGCATTTAAGTATAACTTAGTCCAGAAGTAAGCCACTTTCAATTTCTTTAGGTTGGCGGCTTTCATAAAGGTAAGTGTTTATTGGTGTTAAAGTCGTCCCCAGGCTATTGCACACACAGCACATGAACCCAAGTGGATTTATTTGTATTTTATATACTTAAATCAATCTTCATCAACATATTTTAAATAATATTTAAAATATCTAATTGGAACATTGTTAAATACATTTAATGTCAATTTTATTTGTATTTTATTAGCATTTAAGTATATTAAATACATTTAAAATGATCTAAATTTTGACACTTTATTTGTACATAAGTATATTATTAGTATAGTAGATAAAGAGCAAAATAAATATACTTTGAATACACCTTAAGTACATTTTATGTATATTTCTCATAAATTAGAAATATACTAAAGTGGTCATTGAAATAGAATTCCTGTATTTTCTTTACAAAAAAAGTGTATGCATATGTCATATGTGTAGGCATATGCGTGTGTCAAGTATTGTCAACTTCCTCTGCACTCTTCTGAACATGAAATTCAGAAAGTACTTAAAACTTCTTGTCAATATGGGGGTGCTGTTTCCACGTTGGAAAAAATCGTGCCCAAATTAAACTGCCTCGTACTCTATTCTAGATCGTACAATATGCATATTATTATTACTATTGGATAGAAAACACTCTCAAGTTTCTAAAACTGTTTTAATTATATCTGTGAGTAAAACAGAACTCATTTTGCAGCAAACTTCCAGACAGGAAGTGAAAAATCTGAAAACMATGCTCTGTTCCAGGGCCTGCCTATTGAATTGCCTTATATTTATGGATATGCATGCACTGCATATGAATCATGAACAGCAGAGAACTGGAAGGAAAGGTGGCCAAAAGAGATGTTGGCTTTGGGGATGACCAGTGAGATATACCTGCTGGAGCGCGTGCTACCGGTGGGTGTTGTTATCGTGACTAGTGAGCTGAGATAAGGCGGAGCTTTACCTAYCATATACTTATAGATGACCTGGAGCCAGTGGGTCTGGCAACGAATATGTAGCGAGGGCCAGCCGACTAGAGCATACAGGTCGCAGTGGTGGGCGGCATAAGGCGCTTGGTAACGAAAT
This sequence comes from Salvelinus sp. IW2-2015, assembly GCF_002910315.2. Lineage (NCBI taxonomy): Eukaryota > Metazoa > Chordata > Actinopteri > Salmoniformes > Salmonidae > Salvelinus > Salvelinus sp. IW2-2015. The sequence continues at coordinate 1,368,077 of NC_036865.1, read as the reverse complement.
GGATGGCACTGTGATAGACTACATCCAATTTGCTGAGTAGAGTGTTGGAWGCTATTTTGTAGACGACATCGCCAAAGTCGCGGATCGGTAGGATAGTCAGTTTTACTAGGGTAAGTTTGGCGGCATGAGTGAAGGAGGCTTGGTTGCAAAATAGAAAGCCGATTCTAGATTTGATTTTGGACTGGAGATGTTTGATGTGAGTCTGGAAGGAGAGTTTACAGTCTAGCCAGACACCTAGGTATTTGTAGTTGTCCACGTATTCTAGGTCAGAACCGTCCACAGTAGTGATGCCAGTCGGGCGGGCGGGTGCGGGCAGCGAACAGTTGAAAAGCATGCATTTGGTTTTGCTAGCGTTTAAGAGCAGTTGGAGGCCACAGAAGGAATGTTGAATGGCATTGAAGCTCGTTTGGAGGTTGGTTAACACAGTGTCCAAAGAAGGGCCAGATGTATACAGAATGCATAATGTACTCAGTCTGCGTAGAGGTGGATCAGGGAATCACCTGCAGCAAGAGCGACATCATTGATATATACAGAGAAAAGAGTCGGCCCGAGAKTTGAACCCTGTGGTATCCCCATAGAGACTGCCAGAGGTCCGGACAACAGGCCCTCTGATTTTACACTCTGAACTCTGAACTCTGTCTACGAAGTAGTTGGTGAACCAGGCGAAACCAAGGCAGTTGAGTCTGCCAATAAGAATACGGTGATTGACAGAGTCAAAAGCCTTGGCCAGGTCAATGAAGACGGCTGCACAGTACTGTCTTTTATCGATGGCGGTTATGATATCGTTTAGTACCTTGAGCGTGGCTGAGGTGCACCCGTGACCAACTCGGATACCYGATTGCACGTACCGGATTGCACACAGAGGAGAAGGTACGTGGGATTCGAAATGGTCAGTGATCTGTTTATTAACTTGGCTTTCAAAGACTTTAGAAAGGCAGAGCAGGATGGATATAGGTCTGTAAAAGTTTGGGTCTAGAGTGTCACCCCCTTTGAAGAGGGGGATGACCGCGGCAGCTTTCCAATCTTTAGGGATCTCGGACGAAACGAAAGAGAAGTTTAACAGACTGGTAATAGGGGTTGCGACAATGGCAGAGGATAATTTTAGAAAGAGAGGGTCCAGATTGTCTAGCCCAGCTGATTTGTACGGGTCCAGGTTTTGCAGCTCTTTCAGAACATCTGTGATCTGGATTTGGGTGAAGTAGAAGCTGGGGAGGCTCGGGCAAGTAGCTGCAAGAGGTGTGGAGCTGTTGGCCGGGGTTGGGGTAGCCAGGAGGAAAGCATGGCCAGCCGTAGAGAAATGCTTAACTTCTTCTGGCTGCAAGCCCGACGCCGGTACACTTATGACAACAGCCAGCTCAAGTGCAGGGCGCAAAATTCAAAATATATTTTTTTGAAATATTTAACTTTCACACATTAACAAGTCCAATACAGCATTTGAAAGATAAACATCTTGTGAATCCAGCCAACATGTCCGATTTTTTAAATGTTTTACAGCGAAAACACCACGTATATTTATTTTAGCTCAACCCCAAATACAAAAAAGGACAGACATTTTTCACAGCACAGGTAGCATGCACAAAACCAACATAACTAACCAAGATCCAACCAAACTAACCAAGAAACAACTTCATCAGATGACAGTCCTATAACATGTTACACAATAAATCTATGTTTTGTTCGAAAAATGTGCATATTTGAGGTATAAATCAGTTTTACATTGCTGCTACCATCACAGCTACCGTCAAAAATAGCACCGAAGCAGCCAGAGTAATTATAGAGACCAACGTGAAATACCTAAATACTCGTCATTAAAACATTTCTGAAAAATCGATGGTGTACAGCAAATTAAAGACAAACATCTTGTGAATCCAGCCAATATTTTCGATTTCTTAAGTGTTTTACAGCGAAAACACAATATAGCATTATATTAGCTTACTACAATAGCCTACCACACTACCGCATTCATTCATCAAGGCACGTTAGCGATAGCAATAGGCACGTTAGCGATAGCGAATAAACCAGCAAAAGATATTAATTTTCACTAACCTTCATAAACCTTCATCAGATGACAGTCCTATAACATCAGGTTATACATACACTTATGTTTTGTTCGAAAATGTGCATATTTAGAGCTGAAATCAGTGGTTATACATTGTGCTAACGTAGCATCTTTTTCCCAGAATGTGCTAATATTTTTCTAAAACTCACCTATTCTGACCAAATAACTATTCATAAACATGACTAAAAAATACATGTTGTATAGGAAATGATAGATACACTAGTTCTTAATGCATGTTAGAATTCTAAAAATAACTTCATTACGACATCCAGCTTATGTTATAGCGAGAGAGTGCCCAAAATCTGGGCGCAAACTACTAGTACAACATGTTCGACAGATATATGAAATAGCATCATAAAATGGGTCCTACTTTTGACGATCTTCCATCAGAATGTTGTACAAGGGGTCCTTTGTCGTGAACAATCGTTGTTTGGTTTTAGAACGTCCTCTTCTCCAGTCAATTAGCACAGAAAGCTAGCAAAGTAGCGCGAAGCTCTCCTTCCTGAACAAAGGCACACAACGCAACACGCCTAACGTCCCGAAAAAAATTCAATAATCTAATAAAACTATATTGAAAAAACATACTTTACGATGATATTGTCACATTTATCAAATAAAATCAAAGCCGGAGATATTAGTGGTCTATAACGACAGCTTTCCAGAAGGCAATCCCAGGCTCCTTCTCGCGCTTTCCAGAAAACAGGAAATGGGTGACACGTCATGCCAAGAGCTTTTATTCCACCTCAGACCAAGACAAACACTCAATTTCTTCTCTCACTGCCTATTGACATCTAGTGGAAGGTGTATGACGTGCATGTATACTTATACGTATCAAGCCCATTTATAGGCAGGCCCTAGAACAGAGCATCGTTTTCAGATTTTCCACTTCCTGATCAGGAAGTTTGCTGCAAAATGAGTTCTGTTTTACTCACAGATATAATTCAAACGGTTTTAGAAACTAGAGAGTGTTTTCTATCCAATAGTAATAATAATATCCATATTGTACGAGCAAGAATTGAGTATGAGGCCGTTTAAATTGGGCACGATTTTCCCCCAAAGTGAAAATAGCGCCCTCTGTCCTCAACAGGTTTTAAGCCACATTTTATTCCTGAACAAATTTTGGCTTCCCTAAAAAAAAGGGCAAAATATTTATGCCACGACTATATTTTAGTTATCAAATTTGTATTAATCTTATTATTATTTACTTTGACATTACAGAGTATTTTGAGTTCATTGGTAACAAAAAATGACAATTAAATCAAATGTATTCACACTTTGTAACACCATACAATGTGAAGAAATCTAAGATGTATGAATATTTTTGCAAACCACTGTATACTTGTAGTGTACTTGATCACTCACGAGTAAAGTTTCATTAAAAAAATCATAGCTTCAACTTAAAAACAACTCCAAATCTATTTTGAATGAATATACTAAATTACAATTAAGGTGTTTGAAATTMAAGTACAGTTTTCATTTGTGTTTAAGTTTAATGATAGTGAACATATAGTGCACTTAAATTCTTTGTTGTTGTTGTAATTCATTCTTTACAGTCATGTTTTCTTCATCATATACTGAACAAAAATATGAACGAGAACATGCAACAATTAAAACATATTTTACTGGGTTACAGTTCATACAAGGAAATCACAAGGCCCTAATCTATGAATATCAGATCTGTCTATGTCCTGGGAAAGTTTCTGGTTACTTACAACCTCATGCTAATCGCATTAGCCTACATTAACTCAACCGTCCCGTGGATGGGACACCGATCCCGAAGTCTAACCCTTTGAGATGTAGGAACACATGCGTGTGATCATTCTTCAGTGGTCCCTGCAGCATGTGCTCAAACCGGTGTGATTAGCTAAAACACTTAATTGGGAAGTCTAGTCAGCGTTTGCACTGGCCACACTGTTGCACAAACACAGTCTTTGCAACGTTATGTCTTCAATGTGAGTAGTTTATTTTTGGATGCAATGTTCAGATATTCACACAAGTAGCAACAGAATAATACAATTGTCATCCAAATCTGAAAATGTAGGCTACATTAGTCCTTTCACTAACTGAGCAACGAGTGAGCTATCACAAGTGGTCAAATTTAGCCAACTGTCAGCTGATAGAAATATGAATTAGCTAATAGAAATGACTATTTACAATTCATCACATCACGAGTGTGCACACTAGTGATCTAAGTAATTGAGTAAGAGTTTCGAAAGGTGGAAAGCAATCAGACGGTCGGTAATTTGTGAGCGCTGCCATATTTGTTTTTCTGCATCAACTAAAGAGAAGAAGAGGTGACAAGATGAGTTGGGTCTGTTTGCAGTATGCATGTTGAAGACAAAGGGGGTGTGTCATCTACCCTCATACACTTCCGGAAATGTACTCGAAAGACGAGTAAACCGTCCCTTCACCTCATTTTGCTATAACATCTTTGGTCTGARGTGACACCCAGTTGAATGATGTCAATGAACATGGCTCCACATATATCTGGAAAATAGCTTAGTATTAGCTCATTACACACATCATATGTGTCTATTACAATCTATGCAAGAATTGGAATGCATGATTTGTCAGCAGGACTTGAAAACGTGAATAAAACAGTAAATAAATAAATTATTACCACACAAACCATTTTCTGAATGTGATTTATTGGTAACACTTTACTTGACATCCAGTGTCATAACACGTTATTTTATGGCTGGTTACGACACCGACATAACAGTGTAAAAATCCACATTTATTCAAATTAGTTTTTCCCTGCCAAGAAGATTCCTTTCGTTTCTTAAAGCATTCATTAAAGAGAGAGATGCAGTCGGGCACCGTACGGTTGCTCTGGTTACTGTGCTGTTCAGGCAGGGAGGCCATCAGGGAGTTACTAAGAGTTTAACAATAATCACAAAACCGCTTTGCAGTGTGCTCATTCCCAGATGTGTGGTGTGTGTGTGTGTGTGTGTGTGTGTGTGTGTGTGTGTGTGTGTGTGTGTGTGCGTGTGTGGCTGGTGGTGCGTGGTGGTGCGTGGTGTGTGGTGGTGGTGTGGTGGTGCGTGCGTGTGTGCGTGGTGTGGTGTGGTGTGTGTGTGTGTGTTGGGGAGGAGGGAGGGAGTGGTATTAATGGACATGTCACAATATGACAAACTATTTTTAAAAGTCCAATGTTGATAGATACTGTATTACAATACATTACATTTACATTTACATTTAAGTCATTTAGCAGACGCTCTTATCCAGAGCGACTTACAAATTGGTGCATTCACCTTATGATATCCAGTGGAACAACCACTTTACAATAGTGCATCTAACTCTTTTAAGGGGGGGGTTAGAAGGATTACTTTATCCTATCCTAGGTATTCCTTAAAGAGGTGGGGTTTCAGGTGTCTCCGGAAGGTGGTGATTGACTCCGCTGACCTGGCGTCGTGAGGGAGTTTGTTCCACCATTGGGGTGCCAGAGCAGCGAACAGTTTTGACTGGGCTGAGCGGGAACTGTACTTCCTCAGAGGTAGGGAGGCGACAGGCCAGAGGTGGATGAACGCAGTGCCCTTGTTTGGGTGTAGGGCCTGATCAGAGCCTAGAGGTACGGAGGTGCCGTTCCCCTCACAGCTCCGTAGGCAAGCACCATGGTCTTGTAGCGGATGCGAGCTTCAACTGGAAGCCAGTGGAGAGAGCGGAGGAGCGGGGTGACGTGAGAGAACTTGGGAAAGTTGAAACCAGACGGGCTGCGGCGTTCTGGTGAGTTGTTTA
>NC_036865.1:1340566-1362173 GCF_002910315.2 Salvelinus sp. IW2-2015 | reverse complement strand
ATTAACCTTTACAGGCCTGCAATCCCGACGTCGGGATTAATATGACAAGAGCCACCTTGAGTGCAGGGCGCGAAATTCAAAATCTATTTTTTTAAAAATATTTAACTTTCACACATTAACAAGTCCAATACAGCATTTGAAAAGATAAACATCTTGTCAATCCAGCCAACATGTCCGATTTTAAAAATGTTTTCAGAGAAACACCACATATATTTAGAGCCACACCAAAACAAGAAGGGAATATGATTTGAATTATGGAATTATGATTCAAGTGCATCACAAACAACCGAAATAAACTAAAAAACCAACCTAAAGAACCCGAAAAAAACTACCTCAGATGACAGGTCCATATAACATGTTACACAATAAATCTATGTTTGTTCCATAAAAAGTGCCATATTTTGCTATTAAATCAGTTTTACATTGATGCTCCATAAATGCTACACATAGCTAAAGTACTGGAATCCAGAACGCGGAGTAGCCAGAGAAAATACATACACCAACGGATCGACTACTAATTACACCTCATAAAACATTTCAGAAAAACATATGGTGGATAGCTAAGTGAAAACGAAGATTATCGGTGAATAAAGCCAATATTTCGATTTTTTTGAAGTGTTTTTACAGCGAAAACGACAATATAATCGTTATATTAGCCTAACAACTATAAGCTAGCATAAGACAACACTTAGCATAAGTCAAAGGCTCAGCCTAGCCACAGTTAGCATACAACAGTTCGACAAATATATGAAAAAAGCATCCCAAATTGGGTCTCTTAATCTTTGTTGCATATTCCATTCAGAATGTCTGTAACGGGGTCCAATGTCCAGTAGAGGTCCTTTAGTTGGGTCCAGAACGAACTATTTTCCCTCTTTGTTAAGCAAGCCACATAGCATTGCGGCGCTAATCTTCTTTTCTTCAAAAAATTTCTTCCGTCTCATCACATCTAAAGTACCAGAAATAAATTGCAATAAATACATTTATAAAGATATTGAAAAAAACCATTACTTAGGATGATTTTGTTGTTTTTTTTTTTTTTTTATACATGTATCAAATAATATCGAAGTTCAGAGATCATATTCCCATTATCGACCTTCTTCAGTAGCCGAGACCAAAATTATGCTTCGCGCCCGATTTTTTTTTTTAACTGCGCAGGTCTCACAAGAAGGTGTGTTATTCAGTCCATGACGGATATTCGACTGCTTCATTCCTCATTCCGCATTACACCCTGATGAAGGAGTGTGACGTGTTTCTACGGTCCAAGTCTAATGACCCTTTTATAGACAATGAGTCATTAAAGACACACATCGCATTTGAAAACTCAATTCGGCTCTGGGAAAATGGCTCTAAAAATATTTCTGTTCGACTTAGAGAAATAATTCAAAACCTTTTTAGGAAAACTATTAGACTGTTATCTAATCCAACAGTGTAAATAATTGCATATTGTAAATAAAAAGTTTCTTTAGAGAGGCCGTTTGAAAATGTGCACATATTTTGCCAGTTTTTTTCAATATTCACCTTGCAGCCATAAGAGGTTTAAAAGCTACATTCCGGGATTTCAGCAAAATGACAGGCCCGCTCGCCTCTTGATTTTGTATTCCCAATATCCAAGATTGTAGCTTCAATAAGGGGTTTAATGGCACAGGCAGGGAGCCCAGCCAACAGCGAGTTGCAGTAATCCAGACGGGAGATGACAAGTGCCTGGATTAGGACCTGCGCCGCTTCCTGCGTGAGGCAGGGTCGTACTCTGCGAATGTTGTAGAGCATGAACCTACAGGAACGGGTCACCGCCTTGATGTTAGTTGAGAACGACAGGGTGTTGTCCAGGATCACGCCAAGGTTCTTAGCACTCTGGGAGGATACATACCTGTGACATGATGTTAGTCAATATGGAAATTGTCACTATGACTGCAGTGCCATGACTATGACTGCAGTAAACAGATATTGACAAAATATTTTCATACAGTATGTTGTCACAGTTTTATAGGAATCCTGTGCACTGCCTACATCACCAATACCCATTATCTGTGAAACAGTCTCTCAGAGGTGAGGAAGCTTGGCCCACCGCTGGAAACGTTGACACAAACCTGAACACGGCCCATCATGGGCTACCTAAACACACACACACACACACTCCATCTGCAACCTTCACTTTTTTTTTAAATTTCTCTAAAAGTATTTTTTATCTAGTCATTGTCATAGTCATTTTTAATCTCTTACGAAAAAAGTTGCTATCTAGAACCAAAAAGGGTTAATTCGGCTGTACCCACAGGAGAACCCCTTGAAGAATCCCCTCTGGGTTCCAGGTAAAACCGTGTTGGGTTCCATGTAGAACCCTTTCAACAGACGGTTCTACGTGAAACCCAAAAGAGTTCTATCTGGAACCAAAAGTGGTTCTCCTATGGGGGCAGCCGCAGAACCCTTTTGTAACCTTTTTTTCTAAGAGTGCAGAATTTCTCTCAATGACAGTTTCTGACATCAGCTGAGAGCACTCTCCCCTGCTCAACCTTCAGTTTCCTGATCCCATACCCACCTGATAGGGAGAAAGAGAGAAAGTGAGAGTTTTTCTGTAAAAACAAAATCACATGATTGGTGCAGACTCATTTGCTTGCGACCTCTCTGTCTAAGACAGTTTTCTGTGGATAAGGAACTTTTCACGAGTTTATTTAAACAAATGTCACTGTCTTAAGTTGACCTGACGAAGATCCTGTGCAGTGGCATCGAAATGTTGTCTGTTTGTGTGTCTTGAATTAGTCACTCGGCAGAATTACAGTTACGGACATTACTTCTTTAATTTATTTAATTGATCCAAGAAAAGGTTTGATCTCATAAAGCTTTTTAACAAAGGAGTTTAGAAATTATAGTTTCCCCTTTTCATAAAATGTCAGCGAGCACATTGTCTCTCCAGGCGATGGAGATTAGGTGCAATATAAATCAGAGAGGTGTTGATGAAGAGGAAGATCATTCATCTCTCTTGTGTGTTTGTGTGTCACACTCCACCTCCTCTCCCCCGGCACTGTTGAGAGTCATTCCCTGACAGGTCCGGGAACATGAGCATTCCTGGAGAATCCTGGAAAATCAGTGCAGCAGCCAGTGACACTAGCCAGAGATAGAGGGATGACTGGACACAGACGCTGCAGGACCAGGGAGAGGGCCTCCTCTTTATATTTTAATTTAACCTCTATTTATTACAGGTTAATCTCATTGAGATAAAACCAATTTTGTAGGAGACCTGGTCAAGATAGCAGCCCTTCTCTTTCTTGCAGCAGTAGTCTTGTGGTATAATGTGAATGTGTGTTAGGCTCTGCTATATCATACATAGGAGAGGTTCCCAGTAGAACACTTTAGGTCTGTTGGACTCTTGGTTTGTAGTATGTGGTGTTTCTGACCCCTTGTTCTTCTAGCATGTCAGTCACTACAGACTTCTCTGTAATAACAGGCTCCAGACTGGCTGGGACTGGAACAGTATATATCCCCATTTATACATGTATCTAACATGCATCCTGTGTCCAGATTTTGATTGTGCCCGCATTTTCACCATCCAAAGTGTCATTAAGAATTTAACAATTTTTTCCCGAAAGAAACCATTACATAATCTTACACCACCCAAAGTGTAATTAATAACTGCACCATACACAAAAGGATATTCAATGTCTGCCACTAGGCGCCCTTCTTTGCAAGGCATTGGAAAACCTCCCTGGTCTCTGCAACTGTTGATTACTAGATGTGCAAAGCGGTATTGAATGTGTCACTGTCACCTTGATTACTCAAATTTCTCTCGACCTTCTCTCGACCTACATTGTAAACTTTCATTCTTAGGCTAGGTGTGCAAGGCGGTATTGAATGTGTCACTGTCACCTTGATTACTCAAATTTCTCTCGACCTTCTCTCGACCTACATTGTAAACTTTCATTCTTAGGCTAGGTGTGCAAGGCGGTATTGAATGTGTCACTGTCACCTTGATTACTCAAATTTCTCTCGACCTTCTCTCGACCTACATTGTAAACTTTCATTCTTAGGCTAGGTTTCTGCAACCTAGCCTAAGAATGAAAGTTTACAATGTAGGCCGAGAGAAGGTCGAGAGAAGTAGCCTAAAGGTCGAGAGAAGTAGCCTAAACCTATCAATGCTACATTGAGCTGGGTGAATAGAATATGAATAACAGTCATCCAATATGCTATAATAGAAATAAGGCCATGCTCATAAGAAAATAAATCGTCTTCCCTCATAAACGACACCGACCGCCACTGGTCTCTACTAATCCTAGTCCTGTCCAATAGGGCTATATACTGTAACACGGCAAAGAGTAGGTTTACCAACGTAGTGTGCGCCACATTATCCCATTGGATCTGTCAACGTGGCAAACAGCAGAAATATCACTGAAATATTCTAGTTCCTACTGTGAATGAAAAATGTATTTACCTGATTTGTTTGATATTAATAGTTAGCAATTAATACTTATCAAATAGGAAGATATTTCTGTCCTGTTAATGCTGTGTTTTTATGGTCTCCACTCTAGTTCCCTGCAGCTAATCTGGGCATATGGTCACTAGAGATGGCTTGAGCTGACAAATGAGTTAAATACTGCATTACATATACAATAATGTGTTTTACTTGAGATAGCTTAGGAGTAGAACAAGCCCTAATTGTCTCAAAATCATCCTTGCATCTGGGAGACTAAGCCAGGGTGGGGTTAAGACAATACAACCCCGTGCAGATAACGACAGGATGAACCCAGAGTGGCTTATGATGCCTCAATCTGCATGGGAGGGGTGGAACCACACTATATAAAGAACTTGTTACGCGGAGCGGAGCAGGTGAACCCAAGAGCAGACTCAGACGAGGAGACTGAGATAAGGTAACCATGGTATTTATTGAAAAACAGGGGGAAGATGGGGTGCAGGCCAGGGAAAGCTTGGGCGGGTTGCGGGGAGCCAGGTGCTGAGCCTGGAGCGAGGGGAGTTGGGGCTGGGTAACAGCCGTTGGAGAACGTGTTGCTGGTGAGCCTCAAAGTCCTTAGAAAAAATCAGAATGTCATCCACATAGACAAAAACGAAGCGTCCAATCACTTCCCTCAGTACATCATTGACTAGGCACTGGAAAACAGGGGCGTTAGTGAGACCAAAATGCATGACCAAATACAAAGTGTCCAAGTGGTGTGTTGAATGCTATTTCCACTCGTCCCCCTCTCTGATACGGACAAGGTGGTAGGCATTCCGGAGGTCGAGTTTGGTGAACACCGTGGCATGATGGAGGGGGGCAAAAGCAGAACTGATGAGTGGCAAGGGATACTTGTTCTTCACAGTGATGTTATTCAGCCCACGGATGTCTATGGATGGCCTCAGCGACCCATCCTTTTTCTTAACCTCTCTGGTACAAGTGGGACGCTAGCGTCCCACCTCGACAACAGGCGAGGTTGCGGGGCGCCAAATTCACAACAACAGAAATCCCATAATTAAAATATATTATCCACCATTTTAAAGATAAACTTCTTGTAAATCCAACAACAGTGTCCGATTTCAAAAAGGCCTCCGTCTGGCCACTCTACAATAAAGGCCTGATTGGTGGAGTGCTGGTTGTCCTTCTGGAATGTTCTCCCATCTCCACAAAGGAACTCTAGAGCTCTGTCAGAGTGACCATCAGGTTCTTGGTCACCTCCCTGACCAAGGCCTTTCTCCCCCGATTGCTCAGTTTGGCCAGCTGCCAGCTCCAGGAAGAGTCTTGGTGGTTCCACATTTTTTACATTTAAGAATGATGGAGGCCACTGTGTCCTTGGGGACCTTCAATGCTGCAGAAATGTTTTGGTACCCTTCCCCAGATCTGTGCCTCAACATAATCCTGTCTCGCAGCGCTACAGACAATTCCTTTGACCTCATGGCTTGGTTTTTGCTCTGACACGCACTGTCAACTATTGGATCTTACATAGACAGGTGTGTGCCTATCCAAACCATGTCCAATCAATTGAATTTAGGTGGACTCCAATCAAGTTGTTGAAACATCTCAAGGATGATCAATGGAAACAGAATGCACCTGAGTTCAATTTTGAATCTCATAGCAAAGGGTCTGAATACTTATGTAAATAAGGTATTTCTGTATTTCAAAAACCATTTTTCACTTTGTCATTATGTGGTATTGTGTGTAGATTGCTGATGATTTTTATATATTTAATACATTTTAGAATAAGGCTATAACATAACAAAATGTGGAATATTTCAAGGGGTGAATACTTTCCAAAGGCACTGTAAATGCCTGGAATATTTCAATTTGAGAATCTCTTATACAATAGGTTACAGTGATGTATAGTACCTTAGGAGTAAAACAAGGCTGTACACTATCGGCATATATATTTATTATGGCCATCTAAATGTTAGCTATTAAAGTCAGATCCAACAATAATATCAAGGGGCTAGAAATCCAGGGCTTAAAAACAAAGGTGTCATTCTACGCAGATGCTTTTCTTTTAAATCCAAGATTTMGATCCCTCCACAGCCTCATAGAGGATGTAGATCATTTTTCTAACTTCTGAATTACAACCAAATTGTTATATTACATACTGGACTACAAAAAAATGAAACTTTTACATAACCGTGTAGTTTACCAATAAAATGGTTTGACCTTAAAATGAACATACTCGGTATTCATTTCCTGAAAGAAACAAATGATCTCACTGCCATTTTCTTTATAGAAAGTTAGCAAAAATAGATACGATCTTGCTACCATGGAAAGGAAAATACCTGTCTATTTGTGGGAAAATCACACTAATTAACTCTTTAGTCATATCCCAGTTTACCTATTTGCTCATGGCCCTGTCTACACCTAATGACTTGGTTTTTAAATTATATAAGCAAAAAATATTCCTTCGCATCACAAGTCCTGAACTGGCAGCTTCATTAAATAGTACCTGCAAAACACCATTCTCAACATTAACAGTGAAGAGCGTAGAGCGTACAGTTGAAGTCGGGAAGTCGACATACACCTTCGCCAAATACATTTAAACTCAGTTTCACAATTTCTGACATTTAATCCTAGTAAAAATCCCCTGTCAGTTAGGATCACCACTTTATTTCATGAATGTGAAATGTCAGAATAATAGTAGAGAGAATGATTTATTTCAGATTTGATTTCTTTCATCACATTCCCAGTGGGTAAGAAGTTTACATACACTCAATTAGTATTTTGTAGCATTGCCTTTCAATTGTTTAACTTGGGTCAAACGTTTCACCCAATAAGTTGGGTGAATTTTGTCCCACTCCTCCTGACAGAGCTGGTGTAACTGAGTCAGGTTTGTAGGCCTCCTTGCTCGCAAACACTTTTTTCAGGCCTGCCCACATATTTTCTATGGGATTGAGGTCAGGGTTTTGTGATGGCCACTCCAATACGTTAACTTTGTTGTCCTTAAGCCATTTTGCCACAACTTTGGAAGTATGCTTGGGATCATTGTCCATTTGGAAGACCCATTTGCGACCAAGCTTTGACTTCCTGACTGATGTCTTGAGATGTAGTAGTGCACCAGTCCCTCCTGCATTAAAGCACCCCCACAACATGATGCTGCCACCCCCGTGCTTCATGGTTGGGATGGTGTTCTTCGGCTTGCAAGCATCCCCCTTTTTCCTCCAAGCAAAACTATGGTTATTATGGCCAAACAGTTCTAGTTTTGTTTCATCAGACCAGAGGACATTTCTCCAAAAAGTATCAGTCAACTTAGCGCATGTAAACTTCTGACCCACTGGAATTGTGATACAATGAGTTAAAAGTGAAATAATCTGTCTGTAAACAATTGTTGGAAAAATGACTTGTGTCATGCAACAAAGTAGATGTCCTAACCGACTTGCCAAAAATATAGTTTCTTAACAAGAAATTTGTGGAGTGGTTGAAAAACGAGTTTTAATGACTCCAACCTAAGTGTATGTAAACTTCCGACTTCAGCTGTAACTGTTTTACCCTATCATATCCCAAATATAAGGTTTGTGTTACTCCATTGTATATAACAGGAGCATGAACCATGTATAGCTTCAAAATATGTTCAAAAGCTGTCAACTACCATGTCCATTTTCCATCTGAGTAGGCCTATTGCCGCGTTCACTTGCTAGTCGGAAACAGGAAACTTTGACATTTCCGACTTACTAAATGGTTATACATGGCATGTGGCCTACTAACTACAACCAGCTAGGAAGTCTGAGATTTCAGAGTTTCCTTGTTCCAACTAGCACGTGAACGCAACACATGTATTAGGCTAGGTCACCTTTAGGATTAAGGAGAGGTTTCACGGATACAGATTACACCTAGTCCTTGAACAATTTTTGATTGTTCCTGCTTTTTTGTGTCTTGGAAAACCTCCCCATACTGTTTAAGGCCCAGTGCTTTCAAAAACGCGATTACTTGTGTTTTATATATATTTCCACAATAATACTGTAAAATTGTGAAAATTATGATGATGCCCTATTAGTGTAAGAGCTTTTTGAAAAGAGTTCCTGAATATTTAGCCTGCTTTGGTGGGATAGAGTTTTGGCCTACCTGGTGACATCACCAGGCAACAAATGAGTTGATAGACCAAAAAGAAACATAGTTTCAAAGCTCTCTGCCATTAGCAGATAGTTTTCTGTTTCCCGCTACCTACTCAGACCACTCCCAGATAGTCCTAGCTAAAATRTTGCTTGAGGAAATGCTCTCCAACAGCCTTGAAGGAGTTCCCACACATGCTGAGCACATGTTGGCTGCTTTTTCTTCACTCTGCGGTCCGACTCATCCCAAACCATCTCAATTTGGTTGAGGTCGGGGAATTGTGGATGCCAGGTCATCTGATGCAGCACTCCATCACTCTCCTTGTACAATTAGCCCTTACACAGCCTGGTGGTGTGTCTGGTCATTGTCCTTTTGAAAAACAAATGATAGTCCCACTAAGCCCAAAACAGATGGGATGGCGTATCGCTGCAGAATGCTGTGGTAGCCATGCTGGTTAAGTGTGCCTTGAATTCTAAATAAATCACAGATTGTGTAACCAGCAAAGCAACCCCACACCATAACACCTCCTCCTCCATGCTTTACGGTGGGAAATAAACATGCAGAGATCATCCGTTCACCCATACCGCGTCTCACAAAGACACAACGGTTGGAACCAAAAATCTACAATTTGGACTAAAGACCAGAGGACAAACTTCTACCAGTCTAATGTCCCTTGCTCGTGTTTCTTGGCCCAATAAAGTCTCTTCTTCTTATTGGTGTCCTTTAGTAGTGGTTTCTTTTCAGCAAATTGACCGTGAAGGCCTGATTCACATAGTCTCCTCTGAACAGTTGATGTTGAGATGCGTCTTACTTGAACTCTGTGAAGCATTTATTTGGGCTGCAATTTCTGAGGCTGGTAACTCTAATGAACTTATCCTCTGCAGCAGAGGTAACTCTGGGTCTTCCATTCCTGTGGCGGTCGTCATGAGAGCCAGTTTCATCATAGTGCTTGATGGTTTTTGCAACTGCACTTGAAGAAACTTTCAAAGTTCTTGAAATGTTCTGTATTGACTGACCTTCATGTAGTAAAGTAAGTATGGACTGTCGTTTCTCTTTGCTTATTTGAGCTGTTCTTGCCATAATATGGACTTGGTATTTTACCAAATAGGGCTATCTTCTGTATACCCCACCTACCTTGCCACAACAATTAAATGGCTCGAACGCAGTAAGAAGGAAAGAAATTCCACATGATCTTTTAAGAAGGCACACCTGTTAATTGAAATGCATTCCATGTGACTACGTCATGAAGTTGGTTGAGAGAATGCCAAGAGTGTGCAAAGCTGTCATCAAGGCATAGGGTGGCTATTTGAAGAATCAACAATATAAAATATCTTTTGATTTGTTTAACACTTTTTTGGTTATTACATGATTCCATGTGTTATGTCATAGTTTTGATGTCTTCACTATTATTCTACAACATAGAAAATATAAAAAATAAAGAAAAACCCTTGAATGAGTTGGTGTTCTAAAACTTTTGACCGGTAGTGTATGTTCGTACCATGCGTGTTTAATAGCCAGCAGCATACCACCCTGCATCCCACTTCTGACTTGATTCTGAAGCTAAGCAGGGTTGGTCTTGGTCACTCCCTGGATGGGAGACTGGAGGTGGTGTAGGAGGCACCCTTTTCTCTGGTCTAAAAAATATATATATCCCAGGGTGGTGATTGGGGACATTACCCTGTGTAGGGTGCTGTCTTTTGGATGGGACCTTAAACAGGTCTCCTGACTGTCTGTGGTCACTAAAGATCCCATGGCACTTATTGTAAGAGTAGGGGTGTTAACCCTGGTGTCCTGACTGAATTCCCAATCTGGCCTTCATACCATCATGGCCACCTAATCATGCCCATTTTACAATTGGCTCATTCATCTCCTCTCCCCTGTAACTATTCCCCAAGTCGTTGCTGTAAATGATGTGTTCTCAGTCAACTTGCCTGGTTAAATAAATAAATAATAAATACCCCCCCTCATCCTCTCCACTGTGACATAATGCACAGATAATTGTGCATAGTTCAATAGGTGATACGAGTAGACCTACACACGTTAACAATTTTGACCATTTAGGCATAAACATTTATCAAAAGTGAACAAAAATKTAAATTCAACATGTAAAGTGTTGGTCCCATGTTTCATGAGATAAAAAAATAAATCCAAGCTTATTTCTCTCAAATTTTGTGCACAAATTTGTTTACATCTGTGTTAGTGAGCATTTCTCCTTTGCCAAGATAATCCATCCACCTGACAGGTGTGGCCTATCAGAAAGCTGATTTAACAGTATGATCATTACACAGGTGCACTTGGGGAAAATAAAAGGCCACTCTAAAATGTGTAGATTTGTCACACAACACAATGCCACAGAGTCTCAAGTTTTGAGTGAGCATGCAATTTGCATGTTTGACTGCAGGAATGTCCACCAGAGCTTTTGCCAGATAATTGAATGTTCATTTCTCTACCATAAGCTGCCTCCAACATCGTTTTTAAAAATTTGGCAGTACTTCCAACCGGCCTCACAGCTCAGGAAGAAAACGCGTTCTGTCTCCTCGAAATGAACGTACTTTGGTGCAAAAAGTGCAAATCAATCCCAGAACAACAGCAAAGGACCTTGTGAAGATGTTGGAGGGAACAGGTACAAAAGTATTTATATCCACAGTAAAATGAGTCCTATATCGACATAACCTGACGCTCAGCAAGGAAGAAGCCACTGCTCCAAAACCGCCATAAAAAAGCCAGACTACTGTTTGCAACTGCACATGGGGACAAAGATCGTACTTTTTTGAGAAATGTCCTCTGGTCTGATGAAGCAAAAATAGAACTGTTTGGCCATAATGGCCAACGTTATGTTTGAAGAAAAAAGGGGAATGTTTGCAAGCCAAAGAACACCATCCCAACCGTGATGCACGGGGGTGGCACCATCATGTTGTGGGGGTGCTTTGCTGCAGGAGGGACTGGTGCACTTCACAAAATAGATGGCATCACGAGGAATGAAAATTATGTGGATAAATTGAAGCAACATCAGTCAGGAAGTGAAAGCTTGGTCACAAATGGACAATGACCCCAAGCATACTTCCAAAGTTGTGGCAAAATGGCTTAAGGGCAACAAAGTCAAGGTATTGGAGTGGCAATCACAAAGCCCTGACCTCAATCATATAGAAAATGTGTGGGCAGAACTGATAAAGCATGTGCGAGCAAGGAGGCRTACAAACCTGACTCAGTTACACCAGCTCTGTCAGGAGGAATGGGCCAAAATTCACCCAACTTATTGTGGGAGCTTGTGGAAGGCTACCCGAAACGTTTGACACAAGTTAAACAATTTAAAGGCAATGCTATAAAATACTAAGTGAGTGTATGTAAACTTCTGACCCACTGGGAATGTGATGAAAGAAATAAAATCTGAAATAAATCATTCTCTCTGCTATTATTCTGACATTTCACATTCTTAAAAAAAAGTGGTGATCCTAACTGACCTAAGACAGGGAATTCTTACTAGGATTAAATGTCAGGAATTGTGAAACTGAGTTTAAATGTATTTGGCTAAGGTATATGTAAACTTCCGACTTCAACTGTATCTAAACATGTGGGCAAATCAGAATGTGAACAAGATCAGTATCAAGGACGCATTATAAAACCTGGTGTAAACGGGGCTTCTTCAGACAGACATACAGATTTTGTAAAAGCAGCCATTCATTAAAGTAGGTATTAGTAATAACAGGGCTGATCACATATCAGGAATGATATAGGCCTACAGTAAACCCTCTGTTGTCAGTTGTGCTGCTTTAATCTTAGAATGCAAGTCAGACAATGTACACCCCATCATTGAAATGCATACTGTTACATCTAAAGTATGATATAACCGAGCCAAGTCTTTTTGGGCCCTGTACTGTACCCCACTCTTTTTATGCTCTCTCTCTCTTTTCTTCTCGCTCTCCCTTTTTTCTCTTTCGCTCTCCATCCCCCTCTCTCTCCCTCCCTTCCTCCCCTCATATAAAGTTGTCCTCTGGGTTGTGTAAGTTCTGTGGTTTGGCACGGCAGTGCAGAAAACCCAGAAGTTCCTGTTGTGGTAAGCACTACTATTACTTCGCCTCACTGCTGGGTGAAAGAACACCCAAAAACCCCCCCACCACCCACCCACAACACCGCCATGAGTGGCCCCCGCGCGAGGACGCACGGAAGAGAAGGAAGGGATAACGATGACGGTAGAGAGAGGACAGAGCAGAGCAGGAAGCACTGCGGGGAAATTAGAGCAAGACTATAGCAGGAGACGGATGAGACGAACCGACGAGGCACCAGAGCAGAGAGACGAGAGAGAGGAGAGAGAGAGAGAGAGAGAGAGAGAGAGAGAGAGAGGAGAGAGGGAGAGAGAGAGAGAGAGAGAGAGAGAGAGAGAGAGGAGAGAGAAGGAGAGAGAGAGAGCCGCCCGCGCCGGACCGATTAGGTTTGAAAACGATAGACATCTCGGTCTCTTTCTCCATATTTATCACCACATTTTTTGCCTAGAATGCAATGTACTGCCTTATGCATCATGCCACGTGATCAATATAACTTTCTGCTAAAGTGTCAGACTGATTGTTGAGACATCATCTTCCTGATGCATTTCTCTAGGSWTCCATAGTGTGACACTAATCCCCCCCTCCCCCTGAATGCAATTTATTCACTTATAAATCATGTCCGTAAAGCCTTTCTCTAGGCCTCAATAGTGAGACACTAATCTCCTCCCTCGTGAATGTAATGTGTTCACTTAGGGATCATGTCCGTGAAGCCTTTCTCTAGGCGTCCATAGTGTGATGCTAATCTTCCCCCTCATTGGATGCAATTCGTTCACATAAGCTTCATGTTCCTTGAAGCCAATCTTTTTGCATAATCATACCAGATTGATGCTTATCAATGATATCATGTTGGAGCTTAGGGCAGGTGCTGAAACTTCCGAGAGAAACTTCCCTCTGTTTTGACACAACTCCAACTCTCTCATTGTTGGTCTACAGTTAGGTTTCTACAGTTAGGTTTCTACTTATATTGCATTTTTTCCTATAAAATGCTGTCAAATACTTACATTGTACAGTTACATTTCTATAACTTGACATGTTTTCCAATATAAATTATATCAAATAGTTACATATTACAGTTATGTTTCTATGACTTAATTAATAACACAGTCCCAGCAAAGTGAACATCCCACCACTGGTGGAGTTACATAAAATGAGGCTATGAACTGTAGAACTATCATGTTTCCTCCATATATTTTTTTATCTTTCCCACTCGTTCTGTTTCTCTCTTTGTCTTGCACACACACACACACACACACACACATTTTAATGTTAAGAAAATGAAAACAACTTCGACAAGAGCAACCTGGTCTCAATTTACCCACTTCATTTAAGTACCTAATGGTTCTTGAACATCTGAATCATCTCGGTTCTGGATGATACATTTATATTTTACTCTCATACTGGGCCCAGCCTCTCAAATTCCATTCAATTGTTATGGTCAAATGTAATTTAGCCACCCCAAATGAATCCAGGCCACGTTGTTGTATTGACAGTTCAGCAACATAAGAATGACAAATCACAAACACTGTATTGTCAAGGGATGTGTGTGTGTGAGTGTGTGTGTGCATGCATACGTGGCTGTGTCTGGTTTTCTGTGCGTACGTTCACATACTGTATGTGTGTTTATGGGGAGACAGGGCTAGTGATGAACATGAGATGGGGGCCCCAGGGGTCGGCTCCTGGTCTGAATGCATGGAATCTACCCGCTCGGGGTGAACTTTAACCTAGTGCCCCCAATCCTCAKCTTACCCAGGTGTGCTCCCCTCGGGACAGCAGTGAACCTGTGTGTGGATGGCCCCCGGGGTTCATCCCAGTGCAGTCACCCAGCTCCATGAGCACCAATCTAGGCCTCTCCCCACCTCTCCTCTCTATCTCTCCCCTCACCCCCCCCCTCCCTCTTCTCCAGACATCCATGTAATGAACCCTTAATGAGCCTGTTACTCCAACTGTCACTTATTCTAGCTCATCTGGGAAAATAGGGAAGGAAGGGGAGGTGGAGCAGGGAGGGAGAGATAGTAAAGGTCAGACTGACATACTGRACATACATACATACTGTATAGCCAGATAACAACAATCAAATAAAATTTTATTGGTCACGTACACAGATTTGCAGATATTATTGCAGGTGTAGCAAGATTATTTTGTTTCTTGCTCCAACAGTGCAGTAATACCTAACAATAKAAATAAAACATTCTGGTGGCAGAATCATGCTATGGGGATGCTTTTCAACAGCAAAGACTGAGAAACTGGTAAGGATAAAGGGAACAATGAATGGAGCCAAATACAGGCAAATCCTTGATGAGAACCTGCTTCAGAGTGTAAGTGAAGTTTTACGTTCCAACAGGACAATGACCCCAAGCATACAGCCAAAGCAATGCTGGAATGGCTTCAGAACAAGGATGTGAATCACCTTGAGTGGCCTAGCCAAAGCCAAGACTTGAATCCCACTGAAAGCTGTGGAAAGACTTTAAGATTGCTGTTCACCGCCACACCCCATCTAACTTAACAGAGCTTGAGAAAATCTGCYAGGAAGAATGGGAGAAAATCCCAAATCCAAATGTGCAACGCTGATACAGACATACCCAAGATGACTCAAAGCTGTAATCGCAGCCAAAGGTGCTTCTACAAAGTATTGACTTAGGGGTGTGAATACTTAAGCAAATTAAATATTTCAGTTTTTCATTTTCAATAAATTTGCTAAAACTTCTAAAAACACGTTTTCACTTTGTCATTAAGGGTAGTGTGTGTAGGTGGGTTTTGAATTCAGGCTGAATCACAACAAAATGTGGAATAAGTAAAGGAATATGAATACTTTTTTAAAGCACTGTAGGTATTTATCTTGTCCAGGGGGGATAGGGCAGTGTAATGGTGATTGCGTTGTCCGTAGATCTATTGGGGGGATATGCGAATTGTAGTGGGTCTAGGGTTTTAGGTAAGGTGGAGGTGATATGGTCGTTAACTAGCATCTCAAAGGACTTTATGATGACAGAAGTGAGTGCTACGGGGTGATAGTCATTTAGTTCAGTTACCTTTGCTTTATTGGGTACAGGAACAATGGTGGGCATCTTGYAGCAAGTGGGGACAACTGACTGGGATATGGAGAGATTGAATATATCCATAAACACTCCAGCCAGCTGGTCTGCACATGCTCTGAGGATGTGGCTAGGGACGCCGTCTGGGCCGGCAGCCTTCCATGAGGTTAGCACGCTTAAATGACGTACGTCGGCCACGGAGAACAAGAGCACACAGTCCTTGAAGCAATAAGGGGGCCCGATTTGGTGCTCAGTGTTTTCCTCGACGCGGGCGAATTACGTGTCAGTGTCCGCGACGTGGCTGACTTTCCCTTTATAATCCGTGATTGTCTGGAGTCCCTGCCACGTACGTCTCATGTATGAGCCGTTGAATTGCGACTCCACTTTGTCTCAGTACTGTCGTTGTTCCTCTTTTATTGCATTACGGCGGTCGTAGCTCGTAGCATTACGGCGGTCGTAGCAAGTTTCCAGTCACCTTGCCATGGTTAAATGCGATGGTTCGCGCTTTCAGTTCTGCGCGAATGCTGCCATCTATCCGCGGTTTTTGGTTTGAATAAGTTCTAATTGTCACAGTGGGAACAACATCCTCTATGCACTTCTCGATGAACCCCGTCACCGAGTGAGTGTATACAGTACTAGTCAAAAGTTTGCACACACCTACTCTAGTGGTTAGAGCCAGAAGGTTGCTGGATCAAATCCCCGAGCTGACAAGGTAAACATTTGTCGTTCTGGTCCTGAGCAAGGCAGTTAACCCATTGTTCCCCAGGCACRGAAGACGTGGACGTCGATTAAGGCGGTCCCCCGCACCTCTCTGATTCAGAGGGGCTGGGTTAAATGCGGAAGACACATTTCAGTTGAAGGCATTCAGTTGTACAACTGACTAGGTATCCCCCTTTCATTCAAGAGTTTTTATTTATTTTGACTGATTTCTACATTGTAGAATAATAGTGAAGACATCAAAACTATGAAATAACACATATGGAATCATGTAGTATCCAAAAAAGTGTTAAACAAATCAAAATGTATGTTAGATTCTCAAAGTAGCCACCCTTTTTCTTGATTACAGATTTGCAGACTCTCGCATTCTCTCAACCAGCTTCATGGGGTAGACACCTCGAATGCATTTCAATTAACAGGTGTGCCTTGTTAAAAGTTTATTTGTGGAATTTCTTTCCTCTCAATCAGTTGTGTTGTGACAAGGTGGTATACAGAAGATAGCCCTATTTGGTAAAAGACCAAGTCCATATTATGGCAAGAATAGCTCAAATAAGCAAAGAGAAACAAGTCCATCATCACTGTAAGCCATGAAGGTCAGCCAATCCGGAACATTTCAAGAACTTTTCAAGTTTCTTCAAGTGCAGTTGCAAAACATATCAAGCGCTATGATGAAACTGGCTCTCGTGAGAACTGCCACAGGAATGGAAGATCTAGAGTTACCTCTGCTGCAGAGGATAAGTTCATTAGAGTTACCAGCCTCAGAAATTGCAGCCCAAATAAATGCTTCACAGAATTCAAGTAACAGACACATCTCAACATCAAATGTTCAGAGGAGACTATGTGAATCAGGCCTTCATGGTTGAATTGCTGCGAAGAAACCACTACTAAAGGACACCAATATGAAGAACAGACTTGCTTGGGCCAAGAAACACGAGCAAGGGACATTAGAGTCCAAACCATTTTAACGAAAAAGTGCAGATCTTTTTTTTTCATAGTCGTGAATTATGGAGGAGGAGGTGTGATGGTGTGGGGGTGCTTTGCTGGTGACACTGTCAGTGATTTATTTTGAATTGAAGGCACACTTAACCAGCATGGCTACCACAGCATTCTGCAGCGATACGCCATCCCATCTGGTTTGCGCTTGTTTTTCACAGGAAAATGACCCAACACACTTCCAGGCTGTGTAAGGGCTATTTGACCAAGAAGTTGAGTGATGGAGTGCTGCATCAGATGACCTGMCCTCCACAATCACCCGACCTCAACCCAATTGAGATGGTTTGGGATGAGTTGAACCGCAGAGTAAAGGAAATGCAGCCAACAATTGCTCAGCATATGTGGGAACTGTCACACCCTGATCTTTTTCACCTGTCTTTGTGATTGTCTCCACCCCCTCCAGGTGTTGCCCATCTTCCCCATTATTCCCTGTACATTTATACCTGTGTTCTCTGTTTGTCTGTGGCCAGTTTGTCTTGTTTGTCAAGCCAACCAGTGTGTTTGTGTCAGCTCCTGCTTTTCCCCAGTCTCTCTTTTCTCATCCTCCTGGTTTATGACCACTGCCTGTCCTGACCCTGTACCCACCCGGCTGACCACTCTGCCTGCCCCTGACCCTGAGCCTGCCTGCCYTCCTGTACTTTTGCCCCTGTTGCTGTAGAACACATTGTTACTCCGACATGGTCTGCATCTGGGTCTTACCTTGATACCTGATAGGAACTCCTTCAAGACTGTTGGAAAAGCATTCCAGGTGAAGCTGGTTGAGAGAATGCCAAGAGTGTGAAAAGCTGTCATCAAGGCAAAGGGTGGCTATTTTGAAGAATCTAAAATGTAAAACATATTTAGATTTGTCTAAGAATTTTTCGGTTACTACATGATTCCATATGTGTTATTTCATAGTTTTGATGTCTTCACTATTACTCTACACCGTAGAAAATAGGAAAAATAAGGAAAAACCCTTGAATGAGTTGGTGTGCACCAAACTTTTGACTGATACTGTACATTGACACAGAGGTGACATGGAACATTTCCCAGTCCGAGTGATCAAAACAATCTTGAAATATAGATTCTGATTAGTCAGACCAACGTTGTACAGTCCTTACCACTGGAACTTCCTGTTTAAGTTTCTGCCTATAGATGGAGAGGAGCAGAAGGGAGGTATGAGGATGGGGGAGGGCCTTGTTGTCGTCCCGGAAGGGAGAGTAGCAATGATCCAGGTTCTGTGTTGCACGTGTAGCACAGGAGATGTGTTGATAGAATTTCAGTAGCGGTTTCCTCAGATTTCCTTTATGAAAGGCCCCAACTACAATAAATGCGGTCTCAGGATTTGTGGTTTCCAGTTTGCACATAGTCCAGTGTAGTTTCTTGAGAGGAGTCACAGTGTCTGCTTGGGGGGGGAATATACACTGCAGTGACAATGACCGAAGGAGGTAATGCGGATGGCATTTGGTGGTGAGGTATTCGAGATCGGGAAACCAACAAAAGTTCTTGAGTTCCTGTATGTTACCACAATCACACCATGAGTTGTTAATCATGAAACAAACCCCTCCGGGAGAGACATAATGAACAGTGACTATGGGCGGGATTCAAACAAACTGCATTGCGCTAACAACGCACTGCAGTAGTAGAATGCTGTGGGACAGTAGAAAACAGTAGGATATACAGAGAAAAAATATATACAGAGAATTATATGTATATAGGCTTTCACACGTTTACGTGGTATGAAGTCCCCACCACTATGGGGAGCTAGTCTTCACTTGCTCCTTAGTGCAACAGGTGAAGGAGATAGAAGGGAAATGTTTTGATAGAGAGGCAGAGAAAGGGAGAGGGGGAGAGAGGGAGGGAGAGCCTAAACATAATCCAGCCGTCTCCCAATGCGGAGTCTGATTAGAAGCATGCATAGACCACCGATTCACAAGCTAGACAGACAGAAAGACAGCATGAAAGACATTGAGACACGCAGACATAGACAGTCATTGACAAATCGAAAAAAATTGAGACCACCCGCCCCCATACACAAATAGACAGAGATGGCGCCAGAGGGGATGGCTTCCGTTTTATTGGCTCTTAACCAACCATGCTATTATTATTTTTTTTTCACGTTGTTCGTAACTTGTTTTGTACATAATGTTGCTGCTACCATCTCTTATGACTGAAAAGAGCTTCTAGACATCAGAACAGCGATTACTCACCTCGAATTGGACGAAGAGTTTTTCTTTAATGAGTTGTACGGGAACGTTATACCCCAAACACCCGAACAGGCCCTCATCCCCGTCATTCGCAGGAGAAGGAAACTGAGATTTTGCGGAAAGAGATCAGGGTGCCTTGTGAAGATCAGGCGATGAGTGGCTAATCTGCCTTTGCCCTCCGTACTGCTAACTAACGTTCAATTGCTGGAAAATAAATGGGAGGAACCAACGGGACATTAAAAACTGTAATATTTTATGTTTCACGGAGTCATGGCTGAACGACGACATTAATAACATACAGCTGGCGTGTTATACACTATCGGCAGGATAGAACAGCAGCCTCTGGTAAGACATGGGGCGGGGGCCTATGCATATTTGTAAACAACAGCTGGTGCACAACATCTAAGGAAGACTTGAGGCTTTGCTCGCCTGAGGTAGAGTATCTTATGATAAGCTGTAGAACACACTATCTACCAAGAATTTTAATCTGTATTTTTTGGGGCTGTCTACATACCACCACATACCTATGCTGGCACTAAAACCGCACTCAATGAGCTGTATACAGCCATAAGAAAACAGGAAATGCTTATCCAGGGGCGGTGCTCCTACTGGCTGGCGACCTTAATGCAGGGAAACTTACAGTTTTTTTTGATTGCTTAAGCACGATTTTCAAAACAGGGCCCGTGTTTTCAAAACACTACACACAATTAGCACAACCACACACCCAATTAGCAAAACACTACAGATCCTTTGCAAAATTAAACACTCTTGTAAAAACTATACACTTCTTTTTAAAAACCACACTTTGTTACCATATGAAACACACACGTTTCACATTACTATACTCTGTTTGCACGAGTTACACTCTGCTGTGATAAACCTAAAACACTTTTAGCACTTCTACTTCCCTATGATTAGAGTAGGCTACTATCAACAAAGTCAACACAAGTCAAATATAATGTCAATTCACCAAACACTACACAAGACTAATGTTGCAGACTGAAGAAACTCATTTATTTCTCAACACGCCCAAAATGTTGCATGGAGATTCATAATACTGTAACCAAATGTCACTTTACGTATTGTAAGTTCAAAAAATATATAAAAAAAATAACTAGACATTGTCTCTTCGCCTAGCTGGATCTGGCCAGAGAATTTCATCAACATCGCAGGCAATGTTGTCATTAGCAAGACACCTTGGAAAGAAACGTCTTGAATGACGAATCCATCCTTGCATTGCTGCTACCTCCATCTGGTCACAGGCCTCCTCCATGGCTTGGATGAGGGGTACCTCAGCCTGGAGATGGAGATCATATACCTTCCACCGCCATGCCGAGAAACTCTTCTATAGGGTTGAGGAATGGAGAGTATGGTGGAAGATATAGGACGGTGAAATGTGGATGTTGCTGAAACCAGTTCTGAACCAGAGCAGAGCGGTGGAAGCACATTGTCCCAGACAACAATGTATTGCATATGATCGATTTGATTTGCTGCTGTTATGTTGTGCAATTGGTCCAAGAATGTAAGTATGAGTGCTGTGTTGTAAGGGCCCATATGGGCATGGCGGTGGAGGACCCCATTCTGTGTAATGGCTGCACAGAGTGTTATATTACCCCCGTTGCCCTGGGACATTGACTATAGCCCTGTGGTCAATGATGTTTCTTCCCCTCCTTCGTGTTCTGTCAGGTTGAACCCAGCCTCATCCACGTAAATGAACTCATGCTGGATCTCCTCTCCATCCATTCGTAAAACTCTGAATAACAGTGTCAGGCAAAATTGTGTAGTTCGTGTAGATCTGTACATATTACAGTACAGTAAAAGATTATGAGACAGTATGCAAGATCACACTGCTAAAGTGAATACATACCTCTGCATATCATGCCGCAGTCGTTTCACCCTTTCGGAATTGCGCTCGAAAGGCACTCGATAAATTTGCTTCATTTGAATATGTTTTTTTTTTAGGATGCGTGCCAGTGTTGATGTTGAGACTGATGGATATCGTTGAATGGCGTGGTTATTGACAATGTTAGCTTGGAGCTGCTTGAGTGTTATAGCATTGTTGGCCAAAACCATGTTGACTATCTCCCTCTCTTGCTGTTCTGTGAACATAGGAGGCCTTCCCCTTGTCGTCTCCCCTGC
>NC_036865.1:1312794-1340541 GCF_002910315.2 Salvelinus sp. IW2-2015 | reverse complement strand
AGTGTTAAGTATGAGTGCTGTGTTGTAAGGGCCCTATTGGGCATGGCGGTGGAGACCCCATTCTGTGTAATGGCTGCACAGAGTGTTTATATTACCCCCACGTTGCCCTGGGACATTGACTATAGCCCTGTGGTCAATGATGTTTCTTCCCCTCCTTCGTGTTCTCGTCAGGTTGAACCCAGCCTCATCCACGTAAATGAACTCATGCTGGATCTCCTCTCCATCCATTCGTAAAACTCTGAATAACAGTGTCAGGCAAAATTGTGTAGTTCAGTGTAGATCTAGTATACATATTACAGTACAGTAAAAGATTATGAGACGTAGTTGCAAGATCACACTGCTAAAGTGAATACATACCTCTGCCAATCATGCCGCAGTCGTTTCACCCTTTCGGAATTGCGCTCGAAAGGCACTCGATAAATTTGCTTCATTTGAATATGTTTTTTTTTTAGGATGCTGCCAGTTTGATGTTGAGACCTGATGGATATCGTTGAAAATGGCGTGGTTATTGACAATGTTAGCTTGGAGCTGCTTGAGTGTTATAGCATTGTTGGCCAAAACCAGTTGACTATCTCCCTCTCTTGCTGTTCTGTGAACATAGGAGGCCTTCCCCTTGTCGTCCCTGACCCTCAATCCTATGTAGAAAAAAAAACAGTATACAATAGTACAGTAATTTCACAGGAAAAGGTAACAGAAGTGCTGATAGTGCATAGAATACAGTATTGTAAGCAGTTACTGAAACCGTGCAGATGTTTTTGATATGATGATATTTTTACAATACCTATTTTCCAGTCGAAATGTTCTCACACTTGCCACAGTATATCGGGTTAGATTTGGCTGTACTCGCAGTCCAGCCTCCCTCAGCGTCAGGCCGTGGTTGACAACGTGGTCAACCAGTGTGTTGCGCGGATCTCATTTGTCAGATTCGGTCCTCTTTGAGCACCTTCTTGTCTTCCTCTTCCTCCCTTCTCTCCTCCTCCTCCTCCTCCTCGTTCTCCTCCTCGTTCTCCTCCTCGTCCTCCTCGTTGTCCTTGTCCTCCTCCTCCTCCTCTTTCTCCTCCTCGTTCTCCTCTCTCGTCCTCCTCGTTGTCCTTGTCCTCCTCGTCCTCCTCGTTCTCCTCGTCCTCGTCCTCCTCCTCGTCCTCCTCCTCCTCCTCGTCCTCCTCCTCGTCGTCGTCCTCCTCCTCCTCCGTCTTACTCTTTCTCTGACTCTTTCCATTGTGCTTGAAGGCCGATTAACTCACCTGCTGCTTTTTATAGTGCTTATACACCTGATTGGTTGTCTACAATTAAGCAAACGAGTGTTTGCACACCTGATGACTGTGTTGAACCAATTGGTTGGACGGTGTGGTAATTTGACAGTCAGTGCTTTGGTATTGCAAGGATGTGACTTCATGATAGATTTTTGTGTGTAATGTATGTTAAGTGTGTTTAGCGTTTTGCAAGTCACTGTGTGGTAGAGTTTTGCAACAAGTGTGAGGTTGACAATGTGCTTATAGTTGTGCAAATATGGGCTGATGTTTTGCTTCTTGAGTGTAAGGTTTTCTAATAGTGTACTACTTTTAATTTTAGTGTGTAAGCAATCCAAAAAAACTGTAAATTAGATTACCCAATTTCTATCAGCATGTTAAATGTGCAACCAGAGGGGGAAAAAACTCTAGACCACTTCTACTCCACACACAGAGATGCGTACAAAGCTCTCCCTCACCTCCATTTGGCAAATCTGACCATAATTCTATCCTCCTGATTCCTGCTTACAAGCTAAAATTAAAGCAGGAAACACCAGTGACTCGGTCTATAAAAAAGTGGTCAGATGAAGCAGATGCTAAACTACAGGACTGTTTTGCTAGCACAGACTGGAAAATGTTCAGACTGGAAAATGTCCATTCTTCCGATGGCATTGAGGAGTACACCACATCAGTCACTGCTTCATCAATAAGTGCATCGATGACGTCGTCCCCACAGTGACTGTACGTACATACCCCAACCAGAAAGCCATAGATTACAGGCAACATTCGCACTGAGTTAAAGTGTAGAGCTGCTGCTTTCAAGGGGTGGGACTCTAAATCTGTGTGATTTTAATATTCACATGGAAAAGTCCACAGACCCACTCCAAAAGCTTTCGACCATCATCGGTTTTGTCCAACATGTCTCTGGACCTACTCACTGCCACAGTCATACTCTACTCTAGTCATATTCTAGTTTTGTCTCATGGAATAAATGTTGATGATCTTACTGTTTTTCCTCATAATCCTGGATTATCGGCCAACCATTTATACGTTTGCAATCGCAACAAATAATCTGCTCAGACCCCAACCAAGGAGCATCAAAAGTTGTGCTATAAATTCTCAGACAACACAAAGATTCCTTGATGCCCTTCCAGACTCCCTCTGCCTACCCAAGCGTCGGAGGACAAAATCAGTTAACCACCTAACTGAGGAACTCAATTTTAACCTTGCGCAATACTAGATGCAGTTGCACCCCTAAAAACTAAAAACATTTGTCATAAGAAACTAGCTCCCTGGTACAGAAAAATACCCGAGCTCTGAAGCAAGCTTCCAGAAATATGGAACGGAAATGGCGCCACACCAAACTGGAATTCTTCCGACTAGCTTGGAAAGACAGTAGCGTGCAGTATCGAAGAGCCCTCACTGCTGCTCGATCATCCTATTTTTCCAACTTAATTGAGGAAAATATAGAACAATCCAAAATTTATTTTTGATACTGTCGCAAAGCTAACTAAAAAGCAGCATTCCCCAAGTGAGGATGGCTTTCACTTCAGCAGTAATAAATTCATGAACTTCTTTGAGGAAAAGATCATGATCATTAGAAACAAATTACGGACTCCTCTTTAAATCTGCGTATTCCTCCAAAGCTCAGCTGTCCTGAGTCTGCACAACTCTGCCAGGACCTAGGATCAAGAGAGACACTCAAGTGGTTTAGTACTGTATCTCTTGACACAATGATGAAAATAATCATGGCCTCTAAACCTTCAAGCTGCATATTGGACCCTATTCCAACTAAACTACTGAAAGAGCTGCTTCCTGTGCTTGCCCTCCTATGTTGAACATAATAAACGGCTCTCTATCCACCGGATGTGTACCAAACTCACTAAAAGTGGCAGTTAATAAAGCCTCTCTTGAAAAAGCCAAACCTTGACCCAGAAAATAAAAAAAACATCAGCCTATATCGAATCTTCTATTCCTCTCAAAAATTTTAGAAAAAGCTGTTGCGCAGCAATTCACTGCCTTCCTGAAGACAAACAATGTATACGAAATGCTTCAGTCTGGTTTTAGACCAAATCATACACTGAGACTGCACTTGTGAAGGTGGTACATGACCTTTTAATGGCGTCAGACCGAGGCTCTGCATCTGTCCTCGTGCTCCTAGACCTTAGTGCTGCCTTTGATACCATCGATCACCACATTCTTTTGGAGAGATTGGAAACCCAAATTTGTCTACACGGACAAGTTCTGGCCTGGTTTAGATCTTATTCTGTCGGAAAGATATCAGTTTGTCTCTGTGAATGGTATTGTCCTCTGACAAATCAACTGTACATTTCGGTGTTCCTCAAGGTTCCGTTTTAGGACCACTATTGTTTTCACTATACATTTTACCTCTTGGGGATGTCATTCGAAAACATAATGTAACTTTCACTGCTATGCAGATGACACACAGCTGTACATTCAATGAAACGTGGTGAAGCCCCAAATTTGCCCTTGCTAGAAGCCTGTGTTTCTGACATAAGGAAGTGGATGGCTGAAAACGTTCTACTTTTAAACTCGGACAAAACAGAGATGCTTGTTCTAGGTCCCAAGAAACAAAGAGATCTTCTGTTGAATCTAACAATTAATCTGATGGTTGTAAAGTCGTCTCAAATAAAACTGTGAAGGACCTCGACGTTACTCTGGACCCTGATCTCTCTTTTGACGAACATATCAAGACTTGTTTCAAGGACAGCTTTTTTCAATCTACGTAACAAATGATGCAGAAACATTAATCCATGCTTTTGTTACTTCTAGGTAGACTACTGCAATGCTCTACTTTCCGGCTACCAGATAAAGCACTAAAATAAACATTCAGTTAGTGCTAAATACGGCTGCTAGAATCCTGACTAGAACCAAAAAATTTGATCATATTACTCCAGTGCTAGCTCCCTACACTGGCTTCCTGTTAAGGCAAGGGCTGATTTCAAGGTTTTACTGCTAACCTACAAAGCATTACATGGGCTTGCTCCTACCTATCTTTCCGATTTGGTCCTGCCGTACATAACTACACGTACGTTACGGTCACAAGACGCAGGGCCTCCTATTTTACCGTAGAATTTATAAGCAAAACAGCTGGAGGCAGCGGCTTTCTCGCTATAGATCTCCATTTTTATGCAATTGGTCTGCCTTACCCATGTGAGAGATGCAGACTTCTGTCTCAACTTTAAGTCTTTACTGAGACTTAAAAGTGGGTCATCAGTGGTCATATGATTGAGTACGTTGGTCAATCGATGAATGCGACTCGAAAACGTTAGTAGAATCGCTTCCTTAATCAGCGTAAATTAGCGCTCTCACCGTCCGCCGCTCCAGTGAGTCCAGAAGGTGTAAAACGAAAGGGGGTCTGGAGCAACGAACCGCCCTTGCTGTCTCTGCCTGGCCGGTGTCCCCTCTCTCCACTGGGATTCTCTGCCTCTAACCCATTACAGGGCTGAGTC
This sequence comes from Salvelinus sp. IW2-2015, assembly GCF_002910315.2. Taxonomy (NCBI): domain Eukaryota; kingdom Metazoa; phylum Chordata; class Actinopteri; order Salmoniformes; family Salmonidae; genus Salvelinus; species Salvelinus sp. IW2-2015. The sequence goes on along the minus strand of NC_036865.1, from coordinate 1,335,839 downwards.
ACTGGCTTACTGGTGCTCTTTCATGCCGTCCCTAGGAGGGTGTGCGTCACTTGAGTGGGTTGAGTCACTGACGTGATCTACCTGTCTGCGTTGGCGTCCCCCCTGATTGTGCCGTTGGCGGAGAACTTTGTGGGCTATACTCGGCCTTGTCTCAGGATGGTAAGTTGGGTGGTTGAAAAATATCCCTCTAGTGTGTGTGGGGCTGTGCTAGGCAAGTGGGTGGGGTTATATCCTTCCTGTTTGGCCTGGTCCGGGGTATGCGTCCGGTATCATCGGATGGGGTCACAGTGTCTCCTGACCCCTCCTGTCTCAGCCTCCAGTATTTATGCTGCCAGATAGTTTATGTGTCGGGGCTAGGGTCAGTTGGTTATATCTGGAGTACTTCTCCTGTCTTATCCGGTGTCCTGTGTGAATTTAAGTATTGCTCTCTCTAATTCTCTCTTTCTCTCTTTCTTTCTCTCTCTCTCGGAGGACCTGAGCCCTAGACCATGCCTCAGGACTACCTGCATGATGACTCCTTTGCTGTCCCCAGTCCACGCTGGCACGTGCTGCCTGCTCCAGTTTCAACTTGTTCTGCCTGCGGCTATGGAACCCTGAACTGTTCATCCGGACGCGCATACTTGTTCCAATTACCTGCTATTTTCAAATCTCTAGGAGACCGCAGGAGACGGCTAGAGATACTCTTAGATGATCGGCTATTGAAAGCCCAACTGCCATTACTCCTGGAGGTGCTTGACTTGCTGCCACCTCGACAACTACTCTGATTATTATTATTTTGACCATTGCCGGGTCATTTATGAACATCTTGAACATCTTGGGCCATGTTCTGTTATAATCTCCACCCGGCACAGCCAGAAGAGGACTGGCCACCCCTCATAGCCTGGTTCCTCTCTAGGCTTCTTCCTAGGTTTTGGCCTTTCTAGGGGGTTTTTCCTAGCCACCGTGCTTCTACACCTGCATTGCTTGCTGTTTGGGGTTTTAGGCTGGGTTTCTGTACAGCACTTTGAGATATCAGCTGATGTAAGAAGGGCTATATAAATACATTRGATTTGATTCTGTCCCTTTTAGCTGAAATCTTATCTTTTCAAAACCATTTTAGCTTTTAGCTGTCACGCTAGCTTTTCAGTCTGAGCAGATTCACTAATCATGGGAATTTTTCGCACTATGCAGATGTTGTCTCCCTCTGAGGCACATGTTGCAAGGCAACAKCCCTGCACTTGCCTGGGCAGACCTGCTCCATCCGTAGCTAAAGCCAGTGTCAGAAATGTGCTAACAAACGTTTGTGCTATGAAACTAAATACATTCTTCACTTTGTCTAGTGTTAGACAAAGCAAGGAAAGTGAACGTAAATACTAATTTCGTTTTTTGGGAATTTGCAGCTGTTGATAAATAATGAATCTGTTAGCTTCTGATGACTTACTGCATCTAAATATATACAAATATCTTGTCTGATTACTTTGACAGACTACAATATCAACCTTATTACTTTGGAGTGTGGGGCACTTAGATCGCATATTTCATCACAAATTACTACACTCAGACTACCATCACAGAATATGTAAACTGTAATAATAGAGTACAGAAAACAATAAGGCATTGGTTAAGTTTTATAGGGGGATAAGTGGGAAAAGGGACGCACTGGCCGGAGAAGGGCCGACCTTCCCTCGGAGCACTATTGCCCCCAGGGACACACAGTCAACAGAGCATAACATACATCTGAGWTTCATTATTAAAAATGCAAACTATAGATTTTTTTTACCATGAACTTGTGTAGACCATCAAAATGTAATTCTGCTTTCACAACACACCGCATTCTCCTCCTGGTACTCCGCTACTGTCATGACGTTGGCCTGGGGGTAGGTTTATGACAGTCATAAATACCTCTTTCCCCCTTTTTCTCTCTCCCTACTATAACTGATGTGACATAAGAAAACCCATTGGTTAACATAGAGATTCTGGGAACATCAGAAGTTGGGGGGGAAATGAACTATATTCTGGTAATCCGACCAACTGAACATATGCGGTGGTACTTATGGTATATTATGTCAGTTCGGTTGCCCTCTGACACATTCTCATCAATGATAGAATGACATAAACTCTACTGTGGAAAGACTAAACGTCAGAGGTATCGGATTCACATGGAATTGTTGTTTAATTCAAATGTTTGAATATGAAATTATTTGTGAAGAGATGAAATGTAATTTTAGCTTCCAAATGAGAGATTTGGGTTTTCATAAGCTTGGCTTCTGCTCAACCAGGGGCCCGCCCCTGTGAAGAGACATGGGTTATAAACTTTTCAGACACACCCCTCTCCCTCCACTATAAAAGCCATTGACAAAAATATAACTTTCCTGTTCCGGGTACATAATATAGGATGACGATCCGATGTCAGAATGGTTCAGATAATAACCTTTTGTCAATCTAGGGGGGTTTGTTCCACTTTGGAAAATCATCTCTCAAATTAAACGCCTCATACTCAATTCTTGCTCGTACAATATGCATATTATTATTACTATTGGATAGAAAACACTCTCTAGTTTCTAAAACCGTTTGAATTATTTCTCTGAGAAGAACAGAAGTCATATCTGCAGCCACTTCCTGTCAAAAGTGAGATTTCTGAAATTAGGTCTCTGTTCCAGGGTCGTATAAAATTCCCTTATAAGGTATGGGGTACATGCACTGCATACGCCTTCCCCTAGATGTCAGTAAGCGTGAGACTTTGAATGGAGCGGATAGCACCATCTGGGGGAGTATAAAACCTCTTGGAACGGAAGTATCGACCTTTTCGACGAGGCGCCGACGCAGCAGGGACACCGGCATGGCTTCTTCAAAAGCTTTCGGTTTAGCATTCATATCTCCGGCTCTGATTTAATTTTGTTTTTTGTCTTAAAACTTAATAAGGTAGTTAATTAAAACAACTTATAGCAGTTTATAGCAGTTTATTGCGATTTTCCTGGATTTCTTTGTGACGCGCTTTCACGAGTTGGACACCTCTCCAGTGGGTGGCTAACGTTAGCGGCTATTTCGACAGGACAAGAGGACATCTTTCAACCAAAGACGATTGTTCTGGAGAAAGGACACCTTGCCCAAGATTCTGATGGAAGCTCAGCTAATAGTAAGCAGTCTTTATGCTGTTAATTCGTACTTATGTTGACAAATGTCAAATAATAATTCCGCCATGAATTATGGTGCGGTCTCGCTTTAGCGCACGCTGTATTGCGCAGTAACGTTAATTTTAAAAATCTAACACAGCGATTGCATTAAGAACTAATTATCTTTCATTTGCTGTCCAACTTGTATTTTTTTGTCAAGTTTATGAATAGTTTCGATAGAATAGGTTCCTCTCCAAGATGGCGCCGAAGAGATTTCTGAAGTTTTGGCCACTATTCACATTGTATAACCACGATTTGTGCCGCTAAATATGCACATTTTCGAACAAACTCTATAGCATTGTGTAATATGATTTTTATAGGACTGTTCATCTGAAGAATTCTGAGAAGGTTAGTGAAAAAATTTATATCTTTTGGTGACTTATACTAATCGCTATGTTTTTGCTTGAATCAATGCTGTTGTGATGTTTGCTATGTTGTAAGCTAATATAACGTTATATTGTGTTTTCGCTGTAAAACACTTAGAAAAACTGAAATATTGTCTGGATTCACAAGATCTGTTTCTTCAATTGCTGTACGCTGTGTATTTTTAAGAAATGTTTTATGATGAGTAATTAGTAATACACGTTGCTCTCTGTAGTTATTCTAGTCGCTTTGGTGAGTTTTGTGATAGTGGCTGCAATGGTAAACTATGATTTATACCTGAAATATGCCCATTTTTCTAACAAAACATATGCTATACAATAAATATGTTATCAGACTGTCATCTGATGAAGTTTTTCTTGTGTAGTGGCTATTTATATCTTTATTTGGTCGAATTTGTGATGCTACTATGGGAGTAAAAAACTGGTGGAGTAAAAAAAAAGTGTCTTTTGCTAACGTGGTTAGCTAATAGATTTACATATTGTGTCTTCCCTGTAAAACATTTTAAAAATCAGAAATGATGGCTGGATTCACAAGATGTGTATCTTTCATCTGGTGTCTTGGACTTGTGATTTAATGATATTTAGATGCTAGTATTTACGCTATGCTAGGCTATGCTAGTCAGCTTTTTTACTGTGGGGGTGCTCCCGGATCTGGGTTTGGGAGGAATTAGAGGATAACTACAGAACTAAGCCAACATCAGCATGGACTTTGGTTGTAAATGGTATGAACTTTGAACTCGTATTCACTACAGAAAGTGATACCTCCTAGCCTTGAGTTGGCAACAGCTGCTACAAACGCAGGTTAGGAAGGACAGTCAGAGTATCCCGTCTACTACACAGGACGTTACTCCAACGTATCCAGTGACCACCAGGGACATTCTTCAAAAGACAGAGGACTCGGTTGGCGATACGGTCTTCCATCTACCACCAACCTACTGAAGCGCAGCTCAGAGTAAAATATTATTGCATTTTCCTTCTTCAAATGCGGTAATTTAGAATGCTAAAGATACTGTATTTACGATAACACAGCTTCGCCTATGTTCCAGTCCCCGCTCTTTCACTAAAATTCCGCCCCTTTCTTTGTGTAACAAGCTGTCATATCTATTCCGCCCGCTAGGGTCGTTTTCTGTATGACGGCAATTTTGATCAAGTTATGATTTAATTGTTATGTTTTTTTTTATTCTGGTGAGTATTAGGATTAGTAAATAAATAATTAAACCCAATTTTGTATTGCTGATTCAACTTGTTAGCCAGGATTCTTGCAGATAACCAAGGATTTACCACTTTCAGATGAGACTGAATAAAATGACGATTAATGTGACTGCTATGGATGTAAAATATTACTAAATCTTTAAGAGTTTATTCGGAAGATAACAGCTCTATAAATATTATTTRGTGGTGTCCCTCTCTAGTTAATTATATTTACATGATTAGTTCAATCATTAATTACGGAGAAATTKTTTTATAGAATAGCATGTCATAGCAATTKATCTGGCATAGCCAAAGACACGACACTACCGTTTTCTCAACTGCCCCGATGCTGATTTTGAGTTTCTGATGTATCATTATGATTACACCTTTAGCTTTGTTTGGGGCTGAGCAGCCAGTTTGTACAAATGTCTCTCTATTCTATGTGTCCTTTTGGAGCAGATATGTTTCTTGGAGCTTTGCTGTATCAATACGGTTTCTTGCTAGGATATCAAGATAGCTGGAACATTTAATAGGACTGTTAAAGCCTTTAAAATTTCAAGAGAGAACAGCTAGCATTGACATTGTTTTTCAAGAATAATGCATTATTAATTATGCAATTGTTATCTTTACTGTTGATAAGACCATAGATGTGAAACCAAAAGCAGGACCCGCAGGGAAACCCACTCATTGGTCGTCCCCCCCCTTTAAACCATTCCACCGGTTGTATAAAAGTGATAATGCCCTCGACCTCATCTCGTGCCTAACAACACGCGTGTCATTATATCCTCCAACCACCGGCTTCTCTGGCATTATCCCTTAATTAAGTSCTCCCCATTYTTATAATTTGAAAGTTATGAAAACCTCCGTGGCAGMTAATTCAACAGTGGGAAGTTAGCTAAATTAGTTGATGTGGATACTAAAACAGCTGTACCTCTTGATTAGTAGTAGATCATTCTGTTCTGATTCCAGATTTAAATAGCAGAGACGTAGCCCGAGATGTCATCCCTCAAAGTTTTTGTCGAAAGTGCTGGGTAATTGGCCAAAATTTCTGTATTTTCTAATAAATTGAAGAGGGAAAAAACGTACAGTTGAAGTCGGAAGTTTATATACACTTAGGTTGGAGTCATTAAATCTTGTTTTTCAACCACTCAACACATTTCTTGTTAACAAACTATATTTTGGCAAGTSGGTTAGGACATCTACTTTGTGCATGACACAATTATTCCAACAATTGTTTACAGACAGACACTTTCACTTATYATTCACTGTATCACAATTCCAGTGGGTCAGAAGTTCACATATAGTAAGTTGACTGTGCCTTTAAACAGCTTGGAAAACTCCAGAAAATTATGTCATGAATTTAGAAGCTTCTGATAGGCTAATTGACATAATTTGAGTCAATTGGAGGTGTACCTGTGGATGTATTTCAAGGCCTACCTTCAAACTCAGTGCCTCTTTACTTGAAATCATGGGAAAATCAAAAGAAATCAGCCAAGACCTCAGAAAAATATTGTAGACCTTCCTTGGAAGCAATTTCCAAACGCCTGAAGGTACCACGTTCATCTGTACAAACAATAGTACGCAGGTATAAACACCATAGGACCATGCAGTCGTCATACCGCTCATGAAGGAGACGCATTCTGTCTCCTAGAGATGAACGTACTTTGGTGCGAAAAGTGCAAATCAATCCCAGAACAACAGCAAAGGACCTTGTGAAGATGCTGGAGGGAACAGGTACAAAAGTATCTATATCCACAGTAAAACGAGTCCTATATCGACATAACCTGAAAGGCCGCTCAGCAAGGAAGAAGCCACTGCTCCAAACCCGCCATAAAAAAGCCAGACTACGGTTTGCAACTGCACATGGGAACAAGATCATACTTTTTGGAGAAATGTCCAATGATCCCAAGCATACTTCCAAAGTTGTGGCAAAATGGCTTAAGGACAACAAAGTCAAGGTATTGGAGTGACCATCACAAAGCCCTGACCTCAACCCTATAGAAAWTGTGTGGGCAGGCCTGAAAAAGTGTGTGCGAGCAAGGAGGCCTACAAACTTGACTCAGTTACACAAGCTCTGTCAGGAGGAATGGGCCAAAATTCACCCAACCTTTTGTGGGAAGCTTGTGGAAGGCTACCCGAAACGTTTGACACAAGTTAAAACCTCTCTGGGATATGTGGGACGCTAGCGTCCCAACTGGCCAACATCCAGTGAAAATGCAGAGGGCCAAATTCAAATAAATTACTATAATAATTAAACTTTGATGAAATCACACATTCAATATACCAAATTAAAGCTACACTTGTTGTGAATCCAGCCAATGTGTCAGATTTCAAAAATGCTTTACGGCGAAAGCAAACAATGCTATTATCTGAGGATAGCACCAAAGTAAACAAACACAGACCATCATATTTCAACCCTCCAGGCCCGACACAAAACGTAGAAATAAAGATATAATTAATGTCTTACCTTTGAAGAGCTTCTTCTGTTGGCACTCCAATATGTCCCATAAACATCACAATGGGAAGCTTGTGGAAGGCTACCTGAAACGTTTGACCCAAGTTAAACAATTGAAAGGCAATGCTACCAAATACTAATTGAGTGTATGTAAACTTCTGAACCACTGGGAATGTGATGAAAAAAWCWAAAGCTGAAATAAATCATTCTCTCCACTATTTTTCTGACATTTCACATTCTTAAAATAAAGTGGTGATCCTAACTGACCTAAGARAGGAAATGTTTACTCGGATTAAATGTCAGGAATTGTGAAAAACTGAGTTTAAATGTATTTGGCTAAGGTGTATGTAAACTTCCCGACTTCAACTGTATGTGTTACCTAAAACAGCTGTATCGTTAGATTGGTAGAATATATTTTTGATCTGATTTCAGAGAAGTAGAGGAAGATTTTATATATGCGCAAACGTCTTGTCTAACTTGTTGGGAAAGTGGTTAAAGTAGCTGATTTCAGCCTCCCGAGTGGCGCAGTGGTCTAAGACACTACATCGCTTGAGGCGTCACTACAGACCCAGGTTRGATCCCAGGCTGTCTCAGCCGGCCGTGACCGGGAGACCCATGAGGCGGCACATAATTGGCCCTGCTTCATCTGGGTTAGGGGAGGGTTTGTCCCATCATTGTCCCGTCACACTCTAGCAACACCTTGTGGGGGGCCGGGCGCCTGCAAGCTGAAAATAAAAAAGTGGATGGAGGACAAAAAGAGGTGTCAACCTTTTAAGCGGAGTAGCATGTTAAAGAATAACTATAATAAATAGTCAGAAATAAGTGGTACAAGCCACACTAATAACAACCTATGAAAGCCATGCTACCGAGTCCCACTTGTCCGCATTAATGTGTGTGTGTGTGAGTACCATGTTGGATCACCATCCATCGGGCCATGACGCTGTGAGCTGAACCAGGCCAGGAGGAAAGCAAACAGTGTCTGGGAGATGGAGGGACCAGACCCCTCATAAAGAAACGCAAACTATTCTGCCCAAAGAGAACACACACTGAGTGTACAAAACATTAGGAACTTCTCTTTCCATGACATAGACTGACCAGGTGAATCCAGGTAAAAGCTATGATCGTTTCTTGATGAAACCTTTTAAATCCACTATAATCAGTGTAGATGAAAGGGAGTTGAGGTTACAGAAGGATTTGTAAGCCTGGATACAATTAYGACATGGATTGTATATGTGTGCCATTCAGACGGGGAATGGGAAAGACAAAAGATTTACGTGCCTTTGAACGGGGTATGGTCGTAGGTGCCAGGTGCATCGGTTTGATTGTGTCAAGAACTGCAACGCTGCTGGGTTTTTCATGCTCAACAGTTTCCCGTATGTATCAAGAATGGTCRACCACCCAAAGGATTCAGCCAATTTGACAACTGTGGGAAGCATTGGAGTCCTTGTGGAATGTGGAATGCTTTCAACACCTTGTGGAGTCCATGTCCCAAGGAATTGAAGCTCTTCTGAGGGCAAAAGAAGTGCAACTAAATATTAGGAAGGTGCTCCTAATGTTTTGTACACTCAGTGAACATTAGACAGGCCTTTCTCTTTTAGAATAATACTATCTCTACAAACAGAGAACTTTGCGGCAAATTCAGCTGTAGAGGACAACGTGCAACCCTACTACTCTCTTTCTTCTCCTCTCTTTCTTCTTCTTTGGGGTTGAAGCGCCAGGTCRGATGCCTACAGCTGACGAATCCAGAGAAAGAACACAAAAAAATCATGACTTTTAAATAAATATACATTTCCTGATTTAGACTTTGCCTTTATTTATTTTTCCTCAGCCTTGGTTTTGGTGTGGCCTGGCTTGATAATTTCAAATATTTATCCATTCCTCGGAGCTGATCACTCACTCTCTTACTGGTGTGGGTTTCGAATACACACACCACGCTGACGTGTGGAGCTGGAGCGACCACAAACATTTTTTTTGTTGCTCTGTACAGAAACTCATTAATCTAACCATGTCAGCAGTGCTTTGACACAATGGGGATTTCAAAGTGATAGAAAGCATTAGTCACCACCAGTCTCCACCACCACCAGTCTCCCCACTGATAAGGAAGAAGGGCGGCAGGCCTTTCTAGCAGTGAGTGCATGGGATGTGGTCATGACCAAGGCTCCAGTGGGTCTTTGTCTGAGCATGGCTCTGTGTGTGTGTGTGTGTGCCCATCCACATGAAAAAATACTACGGTTTATTATAGAATACTACAGTACTTACTATAGAATTCTGTAGTAAACTGTAGTATAATACTATACTACACACTGTATCCCTCAATCATGTGTAGTAGTTACTATAGAATGTTGTAGTATACTGTAGAATACTATAGTAAATACTACAGTATTATCCACAAAAAACACACTGTAGTAAATACTACATTAATGTCTGCAAAAAACACTAGTCTGCAATACAMTTTTTTATTATAGTAAATACTACTGTATTTAGGTTACTACAGTACTACAGTTACTACAGTAACCTACCCATTCCCCTCCCCCATTTCCCAATTTGTGCCACCCATAAGTGAGAAACCTATATGCCAAGTATAGATCATATATTGTGTTCCCTACAAGTTAAAGAAAAGAGCAGATTCTCTGAACTATCTGTTCAGACCCCAGTTCTACCTACCTACAGGTTTTGGAAAATMTGTTTTTTCCCCCAGTAGGTTTCCTCAAGAAGAAAACCTACAGTTCTATGTAAAAGGTAATAAAACAAAAACACTATACTAAGTACTACAGCATACTACAGTCTGCAGAACACTACAGTGAATACTACATTATAAACTGAGTGACTAGAGCCCTGAATGCTGATTGACTGTATACCACGGGTATGACAAAGCATTTATTTTCACTGCTCTAATTATGTTGGTAACTGGTTTGATGTATATGGCCAATATACGGCTAAGAGCTATATCCAGAACAGCCCTTACCCGTGGTATATTGAGCATATACCACACCCCCTCGGGCCTTATTGCTTAAGTATACTATTCCAAAAAWACTACAGTATACTACAATCGGCAAAACACTACATYAATTACTATAGTATATACTACAGTTTCATTTAACTGCAGTAATTATACTATAGCTAACTGTAAATACTACATATACTACAGTGAAGTCCGTAAAAKCACTAAAGTGAATACTATACTATTTAACATAGTATTTTTTAATGTGGGTATTCATGCATGCATCTTTGTGTGTGTGTGTTTGTGTTTCTCCCTAATATCATCTTTATCTCGCACACAGACTGACTGAGCCTTATACCAGGGTATATGGAGACTATTGCACTGCCCCCTTTCATGTCCTATTTACTTKATCTTTGATTAATAGGCTGTGTATTTAAGAAGTCTACAGATCAGTCTGATTTGATTATTTTCAAGAAATTGAGAAATGAGGTGAGCAAATGATTAATGAGACAAAGTGGTCATACTTTTGACAAAAATTTAAGAACACAGGAGCAATCCAAATAAAATGTGTCACTCTCTGAAAGACCTGGGCTACAGCAAATGGCTCAAAACCAAAGCAAGTAATGTCAGTCTGAGCAAAAATGTAGAGATTTTATTGATGATGAGGGCATTTGTTTTGTCAGAGTGGTTAGAGGGACAATAGAGCCCTGAGTACCAGGACATTAGGACCTGATGGTTGTTAGCGAGCTGGGTACTACCAACGCATGTCCAGAGAGCAGAAGAGGAGATTATCGTGACTCAARGGTCACGTGGAATTTTACWACGGTCATGACTCCTGACTGCGGTAACACGGRCACTGCAACAACCCTGGGTGTTCCTAATTGTTTTGTACACGCCGTGTTTATCAATGACATGAAATCCYCTTTTTCCCGTCAACTTTTTTTATTTGCAGACGTTTCAGCTCTTTTGGTCTCTCACTAAGACGGCTGAGAGCCAACTTAGTGCACAACTACCAAGWATCAGTAACTGGCTGTCAGACAACAAGCAATTTCTTAATTTGGGGAAAACAGAGTACATATTATTTGCCTRTAAGATTAGGCTAGGTAGATCACCAGGCTTTAAAGTCATGGTTGGTGACACAGCAGTTACAGCCAAGAACTGTGTTGAATACTTGGGCTCTGTACTAGACAGGTTCCTGAGAGGCGAGAGCATATGCCATTGTAAATGCCATTGTCAACCAGAAAGTAATGTTTCTGTCCAGAAAAGCCACATTTCTAGATAAAGGGATCTGATCTTCATCTAGGTCACAACAATAGACGAGAAACACAGTCTGCTTAAATTAATAACACACAAACAATTATACGTTTTCATTCACATTCACAGTGCATGGTGGAAAAGTATGTGAACCGTTGGATTTAACAACTGGTTGACCCGCCTTTGACAGCAATAACCTCAACCAAACGTTTTCTGTAGTTGCGGATCAGACCTGCACAACGGTCAGGAGGAATTTCGGACCATTCCTCTTCACAAAGCTATTTCAGTTCAGCAATATTCTTGGGATGTCTYGTGTGAACTTCTCTCTTGAGGTCATGACACAGCATCTCAATRGGGTTGAGGTCAGGAATCTGACTGGGTCACTCCAGAAGGCGTATTTTCTTCTGTTGAAGCCATTRTGTTGTTGATTTACTTCTGTGTTTTGGGTCGTTGTCCTGTTGCATCACCCAACTTCTGTTGAGCTTCAATTGGCGGACAGATAGCCTAACATTCTCCTGCAAAATGTTTTGATAAACTTGGGAATTCATTTTTCCATCGATGATAGCAAGCTGTCCAGGCCCTGATGCAGCAAAGCAGCCCCAAACCATGATGCTCCCTCCACCAATGTTTTTTTTTGGTCAGCAGTGGCTTCTTCRGTGGTGTCCTCCCATGAACACCATTCTTGTTTAGTGTTTTACGCATCGTAGACTCGTCAAKAGAGATGTTAGCATGTTCCAGAGATTTCTGTAAGTCTTTAGTTGACACTCTAGGATTCTTCTTAAACTCATTGAGCATTCTGCGCTGTGCTCTTGCAGTCATCTTTGCGGGACGGCCARTCCTAGGGAGAGTAGCAACAGTGCTGAACTTTCTCCATTTATAGACAATTTYAATAACCGTGGACTGATCAAGGCTTTTAGAGATACTTTTGTKACCCTTTCCAGCTTTATGCAAYTAAATAATTCTTAGTCTTAGGTCTTATGAGATCTCTTTTMCTTGAGGCATGGTTCACATCAGGCAATGCTTCTTGTGAATAGCGAACTCAGGGCAAGGAAGCTCTAACCAACATCTCCAACCTTGTCTCATTGATTGGACTCTAGGTTAGCTGACTGCTGACTCCAATTAGCTTTTGGAGAAGTCATTAGCCTAGGGGTTCAACCTACACTGTGAATGTTTAAATGATGTATTCAATAMYSAKYYYAAAWARAWWAWWYTMTGTGTGTTATTAGTTTAAGCACACTATGTTTGTCRATTGTTGTGACTTAGATGAAGATCAGATCAAATTTGAATATCAATTTATGTTGAAATCCATGTAATTACAAAGGTTTCACTTGTTCTGTATATCTAAATAAGTGGACATTGTGTATGATTGAATATATGGCACAGAGTGCCCATGTCATTTTATTTCGCCTTTCAGCCACTTTCCTACCAATAGAAGACCACAATGGAAACAAGTCTGACTTTTTGTGTATGTAAACCTCTGCAATTTTGGTAAATGTACTGGTTGCCTGGTGTGGCTTCTTTATGTATTTTAAATTGTCCCCCCCAAAAAATTAATGACGACTGAATTGCGCATCGCAAATATTCATCCAAGACAACTTTTTCCATATCTGGTTTGCATACCCATTCTTACCCTAGATATAATGTACTAGTAGATATCAGAAGTTGAAACGTCTTTCCCGGCTACCGATGACATTKAATTCTGTGAGCTGCTCCATGCCACAGCCAGTTGAGAGCTGTGCGCTTTTACAGCCTGATATTCTGCTGAAACTAACTATGTGTGCAGCGAGTATGTAAATATAAACTCAGCAAAAAAAGAAATGTCCTCTCACTGTCAAATGCGTTTATTTTCAGAAAACTTAACATGTGTAAATATTTGTATGAACATAACAAGATTCAACAACTGAGACATAAACTGAACAAGTTCCACAGACATGTGACTAACAGAAATGGAATAATGTGTCCCTGAACAACAACATTTCTGGGGYGAATGGCCATAGCCATCACCCTCCGATCCAACAGGTCCCAGACATGCTCAATGGGATTGAGATCCGGACTCTTCACTGGCCATGGCAGAACACTGACATTCCTGTCTTGCAGGAAATCACACACAGAACGAGCAGTATGGCTGGTGGCATTGTCATGCTGGAGGGTCATGTCAGGATGAGCCTGTAGGAAGGGCACAACATGAGGGAGGAGGATGTCTTCCCTGTAACGCACAGCGTTGAGATTGCCTGCAATGACAACAAGCTCAGTCCAATGATGCTGTGACACACTGCCCCAGACCATGACGGACCCTCCACCTCCAAATCGATCCRGCTCCAGAGTACAGGCCTTGGTGTAARGCTCATTCCATCGACGATAAACGRYAATCCGACCATCACCCCTGGTGAGACAAAACCGCCACTCGTCAGTGAAGAGCACTTTTTGCCAGTCCAGCGATGGTGGGTTTGTGCCCATAGGTGACGTTGTTGCCGGTGATGTCTGTTGTAACAGGCCTACAAGCCCTCAGTCCCGCCTCTCTCAGCCTATTGTGGACATTCTGAGTACTGATGGAGGGATTGTCATTCCTGGTGTTACTCAGGCAGTTATTGTTGACATCCTGTACCTGTCCCGCAGGTGTGATGTTTGGATGTACCGATCCTGTGCAGGTGTTGTTACACGTGGTCTGCCACTGCGAGGACGATCCGCTGTCCGTCCTGTCTTCCTGTAGCGCTGTCTTAGGCGTCTCACAATACGGACATTGCAATTTATTGCCCTGGCCACYTCTGCAGTCCTCATGCCTCCTTGCAGCATGCCTAAGGCACATTCACGCAGATGAGCAGGGACCCTGGACATCTTTCTTTTGGTGTTTTTCAGAGTCAGTAGAAAGACCTCTTTAGTGTCCTAAGTTTTCATAACTGTGACCTTAATTGCCTACCGTCTGTAAGCTGTTAGTGTCTTAACGACCGTTCCACAGGTGCATGTTCATTAATTGTTTATGGTTCATTAAACAAGCATGAAGTGTTTAAACCCTTTACAATGAAGATCTGTGAAGTTATTTTGATTTTTATGAATTATCTTTGAAAGGCAGGGTCCTGAAAAAGGGACYTTTCATTTTTTGCTGAGTTTATTTAATGTGCTGTGTGATTGTGTAGGCTACTTTGTCCATGATTTATCTATTGTACTACATAATTGATACAGCGTATTTCTACTTTGATACACATCAGTGAGGATTAAGAAGTGAGAATATGCAATGTCCACTGAAAAAAGTGTGTATAAGGCACCTGCATATAGCCCCCACTACACCACTGATGGACAGACCTCAGTCMTTTCATATTCTCACGTCTCTGTGCACTGTGCACACACACAAACACACACATACTCACTCAACCATACACGTGATAAACACTCACATGCACACATACACACGTCACACGTACACACATACACACACTCACTCGCCATGTACACAGTTGTCAAAAAAGTCTATCTCTTGCGCAATGGGGGTTTTCGTAATATACAAACAGAATGGGAAAGTTCCTCCTCATAGGTCCACGCCTCTATAAGGCTAGGATTAGAGCCACAGCATCAAACAAAYTGGGACATCAATTACCTCCTAAAGCAGACGGATCACTTCCAAGAGACCTTTCATTTTTTTCAAGGAGCCTTGCGCAACTCCTTGTGTAAACGTTGCACTATGCAAGACAAGCACATGTCACTGTAATGGATGGGTGTCCTGGTCTCAGCTTGAAGAGTTGCTCTTGGGTTGCTATAAATAAGACAGCAACACATTGTGTTACCAAGGGTTTACARCAGTAAGCATTTAATAATATAGGTTCGTTTTTAGTGTCGATTCTCTATGGAGATATGTCACATCACACTTATTTATTCTTTACATGCTAGAACATGGTACAGGTCTAAGTGTAACCTAGTTCAATTGGTAACCTCACCCACAGCTTCGAATTGCTTGCTATTAGGTGGTGTGGCTGGCTATTGTTGTCAAGGTTTGTAAAGCTTAGGCTATGGCGGTCAGTGCAGCTGTGCGCACASATGGCTGCTTCTCATTACAGGTAATCCTTCATTCCCCGCAGTGAAATGTGTTATTTTCCATTATAGTGCACACCTCCTCCTCCATCCCTCCTTTTTCCTGACGGGGGATCTGGGGGTATGATAGATGGTGTTTCTCCCTGTGTTTAGCTCACCATGCTTAGGCCTTGGCCTCTGTTAACCAGCATGAGGCTGCCATTGCTCGCTGGCACATCCCATGTGGGGGTGCTGGGGGGTGGGATGTGTAGGGGGTCTGGGGTGGTTGATTTGGTAGGTGGAGGCTGATATGTAGGCTGAAGTAACTAGCTATATAACTCTAGTCCAAGGCATGAGATGTGGCTTCAGGGT
Organism: Salvelinus sp. IW2-2015; assembly: GCF_002910315.2. Taxonomy (NCBI): domain Eukaryota; kingdom Metazoa; phylum Chordata; class Actinopteri; order Salmoniformes; family Salmonidae; genus Salvelinus; species Salvelinus sp. IW2-2015. The sequence continues at coordinate 1,320,089 of NC_036865.1, read as the reverse complement.
CAGGGTGCTGGGCTATTAGAGGGATGGGGTGCTGGGGAGGGAGAGGGTATTTTTGTGCTGGGATTTCAGCATTGTTATACAGTGATGATCATAACATGTATTTTTTGTGTATYAAAAGCAATTGTGTAAAGACCCTTCTCAACGTGAATCAGAAAATAAAGTTAAATGACCACAAGGTGAATGAAAATATCATCTACTGTAGTGTTGTACCTGCAACCCTAACTGAGAAATGACCACATTCTTTCCTAAGAAGCACCTTTTCTAATCGAATAATATGAGGACAGCATTTACTGTACCCTTGCTCTCTTCGCTGACCTCAGCCTGGCCTAAAGGTATGCAGTACTGGACATCTTTGATAACCCCATGGTCATAGACACACACAGACTCAGTAGGACGGGGCCGATAACCCATTGGCGCCACAGGACCGCTGGTTTCACGTGGTGGAGCTAGGGGGAGAGAGAGTGACTGTCAAACATTCTCAGACTAAACAAATTACTCCATCTCCCTCCCCCTCAACCCCTATCATTCATTCTGACTATCTCATTACATCTCTCTCRCRCWCACWCTCTCTRTRTCTSTSTCMCYCWCTCTCTCTCTRTRWCACACACACWCWCACARARACKCCCCCCCCCTCCTCCGTGCCCTCCTGTTGCCCCAGTCTGGGCTGATGGAGTGGGGTTATCAGGCCAAACACCTCCCTGCTCTCCTGGGGTCCAGCCTGGGAGTCTGGAGGAGTGGAGCTGTTACAGTAGTGTGAACAAACCGAGCTGTTAGTGCGCTGGAGAATAGAKTGCTTCTTTATCCGTTTTTCTTTATGAATGCCAATTTATCTGACTGGCTAGGAGAGAGAGTGGAAGTGAGACTGGGGGTGACATGATCATCAGACAAGCCCATACTGTACTGGAATGTACATGCATGCCCATACACAGACACAAAATACAAAATGACAAAAAAAATACATAATGTATTTCTGACTTTTGCATATAAAATGAATTCTATATGGTACACTGTAAAAAATAATCCTGTTGTTTTTACAGTAATTTACCTGTAAGTTACTGTACAAAAAGGAACAGTATGTGACCGTACTGTATTTTACGGTATCCAATACTGTTACTGTAATTGATTTACAGTACCAATAATGCTACTGTAGTCATTTTACAGTACCCTACTCTTACTGAAAAGCCTGCTTTGCATATTTCCCAGATTGCCTTGCCTTTCGAATGAATTGTAACATGGTTGTTGAAACATGGTTGTTGCATTCATCCCATGTTCAGTCCTGTGGCCTACACCAAGTGAGATACTAAGTGAATATGTTATCATTAACATTTAGTTGTTTAACACAATACAATATGTATTTCATAAGGCCTTATTTTGAGAGGTTAATGTTAATTCAGTGGCCTTAAACTCATGGTTAACAGGCCACAGGCCTGCAAGTAGGGTTTAAAAATTCCAGTAGCTTTCCCCAAATTGCCAGAGATCCTGGTTGAAGGATTCAAGATTTCCAGCTTATTCCCTCCCGTTTCCAGGAATCTTCCAACCGGGATTTCTAGAAAACCTGGGAATTTTGGGAAAGTTACCAYAATTTTGCAGCCCTACCTGAAAGTCACATTATGCTGGCTTGCAAAATGAAGTGTAATTCCTATTGGAATCCAGTCAAAGTTAGGATATCCAAAAGGGTATTTATTCACCCGCAACCTGCATTGAGAATAACTGTTGTAAGGTAATTTTGGAATGGTAATTCTGGAATGGAATAAATGGAACGGTTTCAAACATATAGAAATCATATGTTGACTCCGTTCCATTAATTCCATTCCAGCCATTACAAAGAGCCCGTCCTTCTATAGCTCCTCCCATCAGCCTCCTCTGACATTGACCATTATATATTTTCACAAGCCGGAACATTTAAAAAAAATGTTGCTATGAACATTCATTGAAGAGAATAATCTAAGCGTTCCAGTGGCCATTGTCCTTCATCATTYTGTATGTGCTGCTTGAGAAATTTGATTTCCAGTCTTTCTACAAGGGCTCGCGCTCCTCTGTGTCCAGGCTGTATTCCAACTCTGGACACTATGGACTGCAAGCCCATGTAGAGCGAGTGAAGAGTTTAGGAGACACACACCCTTCTAGTCTACCTTTGGCCTGCAGCCTACCAGTCAAGATGTTTCATGTCTGTCTGGAAAGATTTTGTTCTCCTATTTCCAACAATGTGGATGTATTCCTACTGCTACTGAAAAAGTTATTTGATAATCATAGTAGAATGGAATTGAATTTAATAGAATTACTTAGCCTATGTTCCATTTCAATTATCACTTAGTGTCAGTCTCTAATTACACGAACCTGTGTCTGAGTTAAATGTGCATGTTTCCTTGCAGGATTTGTCGAAACAAAGGGAGGCATCATCAGACTCCCTCCTGCTCCACCCGGAAGGATTCAATGTTTAGCCGTTCTCGGGTTCCGCTTACGGATTATGTAACATTTCTTAATCGGTAGGTTAATGAATTTGACACACTAAGAACGTTTTGGATAATTACATTTTTAGAAGTGGTTCACAACCWGGTGCTGCATTACCCAAAACGGCTTCCAATAATCCCTGACACTTTTTTGTTTTGTTTTTACACTGGGATGGCATGCTTCATTGATGATTAAATGTTTCGGCTAGTAGTAGACCTGCCAAGGTCAGAAAATACATAATTTATACCACTTTGTTTGTTATTAGCTGTCACCCACAGAAAGTCCATGCTCTTTCAGCCCCCAATAAAATGAAGCATAACAACCATACAGAAGGTACTGGTGAGTGTGGGGCTCTCTGCAAAGTAATTACATATTAGTTAGTGTTCTGTGGCATAGATTAGTACAGAAGTGGAGCAAGGTATGGCAAGCAGGTCTTTCCAGGCTGAAGAGAATGTGGTTTAATGGGAAGTTAAGGTTTTTGTTACCAAAAGCTGGTTCTCAATGTGTTGTCTGGGGCCTATKGTGGGTTTAATTTATGAAAATACAGTATATTTGTGTTTCTATTGTCATGTACTATAGTTCTGATTTGTTAATTTCTTTGTTGCAATATTGCATATTTGCATAGGGGCTACACTTGACGCAAGTTGATATTATAGAGGATGCCATTGCACGGAGCTCAAGGACCCTGACAAGAATGATGAAAAGCCTGAAAAAGGTGAGAGGTGCATTGTGATTGTTGAAGTTTTGATCAACACAGTATTATGAGAAATATATACAGTATATATATATTCACTCTGAGGAAATGTTTAGCTCACTTACAAACTGTATGTAAAAGGATATTTTTTATAATCAGGCTTTGGGGATATTTCAAGCATTATTTTCTGGACAGCTTAAATGGGCTCTTAAAAATTTTCAACATTTAGCTCAAGACGATTTGGGAGATTTGATTTCGGGGCCCCACCTATAGAAGTTGATGGTCATGCTTCCCTGGGACACTCAAAGTCTTCTCATCATTTTTGGCATATGGTATTAAACTGAAACATATTCTTCTATTTGTTTGTAAGTGTGTGTTTTATAAACCCTGTTTGATTGATATGTATGAATTCTGCCATTCTATTGCCATTCTATTGCTTATTTTATTGTGACAATTTATGAAACTTATGGGTCTATAATCAACAGGTGGCTCTGCAGATTTTTCTACTATTAATATATCTGAAATAACTGTTTGATACATGGAACTAGGAAGTACTGAATTGAGTGACGTGTTGTCATTTGTGTAAATAGGGGTGCTACTTTTTCCCAAAATGTTGAATAGAATTCCATAGGAATGCCGTCCATTCCTGGTGCTTTTTGCTGCGCTAATGTTTTAACAGTATCTAATGTTTATTTTTGGGTGATCTCTGTTTTTAGTGAACCTTTTTTGTCTGCTGATAATTGCTTCAAGGCTGTTTGTCCAAGAAGGATATAGGATGCGTCCAACTTTTATTTAATTTAGATTTTTATAGAAGCTTTTAAAATTGTAATTTATCGTGTTGTTGTTTCTAATTACCACATTTGTATCTTCATCTTTTAAAATTATAACCGCTTTAGCATATATTCATTTTGTGAGAGATGTGAGATATCGACCAGGTTTATTTGCTATTAAGTAGAATGCTTTGTTTGAGTTGAACCTGTAGTTGTTGGCGCTCTTCAAATGTAAAAGATCATATTCCTGCTTAAGTTCAGAAATTGTATTTTCTTCTTTGCTTGTAAAGATTTTTTATGGGATTTTTGTTATATAGTGAAGGCATGCCAAATTATATCGGGGGTCGGCTTTTCTCTCTGTTCATTCTCCAAATTCTGACGCTAAGTGTGTTTTCTATTGGTGTAATTAAGCATGATACTGGATAATGATCCGATATCACTATATCATACATTTTTTATCCAGCAAATTGCTGAGTGCGTTTTTGTAGAAAGAAAATGTAGTCAATTCATAAATAGAGGGAAACAAGTCATAGTCTTTTGTAGTTGGGAATAGTAATCTCCAGGTGTCCTGTAAGTTATTTGTAGAGATGAAAATGTTCAGCCTCTTTGGAGGCTCCCTAAATTGGACTTTTTTATTAATACGTCTGTCAATCTTATCGAATGTATGATTTAAGTCACCTGCTAAAATAATACTTCCTGTCTGGATTTGATCTAATGTAGCAAGAATTTGATCAAAAACACCAGATTTGCCACTGGTGGGATATACAGTGAAATCAATGTGTATTTTTCACCATGAAAGGTACAATTCATCATTAGAAAACGGCCTTCTTGGTCCATATGCTGGGATATAAGGGCAAATTGTGTATTCTTCAGGATGCCTATACCTCTGCTGTTACTACGGAAGGTGGCAGCATAAGCCTTTCCGACCCAGCTCTTCTTTAAATATAACATTTCTCTTTTTTTTAATATACCTCATGCAAGAAAACCACATCTGCTGACAATCTCTAAGTGTTCAAGCACCATATGACTCTGCAAACCCATTCTCTTCCGCCTTCCTACACATATTCATATTCACCCTCTTTCACTTTCTCATTCAAATGCACAAGCACAAACACACACACATACACCCACTCCCACCCTCTCGAACACACACACACACAGATCCATATAACTATTACTGACAATAATTGACGTACATGCTATATTTTCTCTTTTATGTTGTCTTTTCATGTCCATGTATCTCATTGGCATTTGATCATTATTTCCTAGAGAAGAACAGTTAGTTCGGGACAATAGAGTCTAGACTGTATTGGGGGGAGGGGGAAAGAACGTTGTCTCAATTTACGATAAGCTGGTCTTGGGTATTACTGCATGTAGCCTAGTGTACTCATCACTTTTTTCCCACATATTCCTCTTCTCAGGGCATTGGGCTCTCATTCAACTGGAATGGTTCCCTGCAGCCTGTTCAGGGCTTCATCAGTGCGTGTGAACTCCATCCTGTGTTCCCTTACATACCCACAGCACTGCCGGGAATCAGAGTTGAGAATTGATTCCTTTTTCCTCCATGATCAGAATTTGGTATTTTATTAGGATCCCCATTTTAACTGTTGCAAAAGCAGCAGCTACTCTTCCTGGGGTCCACACAAAACATGAAACATAATACAGAATGACATAAAACAGAACATCAATGGACAACAGCAGCTCAAGGACAGAACTACCTAAAAGAAATATGAAAAGGCACACGTAGCCTACATATCAATGCATACCCACAAACTATCTAGGTCAAATACGGGAGAGGCGTTGTGCCGCGAGGTGTTGCTTTATCTGTTTTTTTTAAACCAGGTTTGCTGTTTATTTGAGCAATATGAGATGGAAGGAAGTTCCATGCAATTAGGGCTCTATAGAATACGGTAAGCTTTCATGAATTTGTTCTGGATTTGGGGACTGAAATGACCCCTGGTGGCATGTCTGGTGGGATAAGTGTGTGTGTCAGAGCTGTGTGTAAGTTGCCTATGCAAACAATTTGGGATTTTCAACACATTAATGTTTCTTATAAAAAGAAGTGATGCAGTCAGTCTCTCCTCAACTCTTAGCCAAGAGAGGCTGGCATTCATAGTATTTATATCAGCCCACTGATTACAATTAAGAGCGAAATGTGCCACTCTGTTCTGGGCCAGCTGCAGCTTAACTAGATCTTTCCTTGAGGCACTGGACCACACGACTGGACAATAATCAAGATTAGACAAAACTAGAGCCTGCAGAACTTGCTTTTGGAGTGTGGTGTCAAAAAGCAGAGAATCTATTTGTTACGGCCAGACCTCTCCCCAATTTCACAACCATTGAATCTATATGTTTTGACAATGACAGTTTACAATCTAAGGTAACGCCAAGTAATTTAGTCTCCTCAACTTGTTCAACAGCCACACCATTCATTACCAGATTCAGCTGAGGTCTAGAACTTAAGGAATGACTTGTACCAAATACAATGCTCTTAGTTTTAGAGCTGTTCAGGAACAGTTTATTACTGGCCACCCATTCCAAAACAGACTGCAACTCTCTTGTTAAGGGTTTCAGCGACTTCATTAGCTGTCGTTGCTGATGCGTATATGATTGTATCATCAACATACATGGACACACATGCTTTGTTTAATGCCAGTGGCAGGTCAATGGTAAAAATAGAAAAGAGTAGAGGGCCTAGAGAGCTGCCGTGCGGTACACCACACTTTACATGTTTGACATTAGAGAAGCTTCCATTAAAGAAAACCCCTCTGAGTTCAATTAGATAGATAGTAGCTCTGAATCCACAATATGGCAGAGGTTGAAAAGCCATAACACATACGTTTCTTCAACAACAGCTATGTTTTTCTGGATATCCTTTAGCCGTTCGTTGCTCTCATGTCCAAGTTGTTCTTTGTCTTTTCCTCTAAGGGAAGCAATGGTTTGTTGGTTTGAGGCGCAGAGTCGCTTTACCCACATATTGGTTCGCTGTTGTGTATCACTGACAGCTCACTCTCTCCTGATTGCTTGGGGATATATTGATCTATCAATTTTAGAGGCTTAAATGAAACTATATTGTCTTCTATACATAATCACGGTATTGACGGTACAAAACTAAACTACTCACACCTCATGAGTCCTATCGGTATGCCCATGCCCCTCAACCACACAATTACTGACCACACAACTACTGACCACAACCACACAAGTACTGATCACAACTAATGACCACAATTACTAACCATAATCACACACCTACTGACCAAAACGATTGACCACAACCACTAAACTACTGACCACAACTACTGAACCACAAAACTACTGAACCACACCCACACAACTACTGACCACAACTACAGACCACAACCCCACAACTACTGACC
>NC_036865.1:1305169-1310892 GCF_002910315.2 Salvelinus sp. IW2-2015 | reverse complement strand
TCACAGTTGACTGTATATCATTACTCTATCATTACTGTCAATGCAAATAGTCCTGTGGCCATTTCATTAATTGTTGAGTCAGTCTTAAGCTTGGGTGTAGAAGTGTAAGAGCCTTTTGGACCTAGACTTGGCGCTCTGCTGGAGTCAGATTTTTGGGCCTTCTTTCTGACACCGCTTATTGTATATGTGTCCTGGATTGCAGGAGCTTGGCCTCAGGGATGTACTGGGCTGTACGCGTTACCCTCTGTAGCACATATGGTCAAATGGCGAGCAGTTGCCATACCAGGCGGGGATGCAACCGATCAGGATGCTCTCGATGTGAAGCTGTGAACTTTGAGGTTCGGACCCGTGCCAAATCTTTCAGTAGTGGAACCGGTCAGCGTTGTCTTTCATACTTCTTTGGTGTGTTGGACCATGATAGTTTGTTTGATGTGGACACCAAGGAACTTGAAACTCTCGACGGTTCCACTACAACCCCGTCAATGTGGAATGGGGATGTTTGGCCCTTCCTTTCCTGTAGTTCAGGATAATCCTCATTTGTCTCGCTCACTTTGAGGAGAGTTATCCGGCACCACACTGTCAGTCTCTGACCAACCTCCTCTAGACTGTCTCATTGTTGTCGGTGATCAGGCCTACTACGTTGTGTGTCAGCAACTTAATGATGGTGTTGGAGTCGTGGTTGGCCACGCAGTCGTGGGTGAACATGGAGTACAGGAGGGAATAAGCACGCACCCCTGAGGGTCCCCCGTGTTGAGGATCAGCGTGGCAGATGTGTTGTTGCCTACCCTTACCATCTGGGGTGGCCCGTCAGAAGTCCAGGAGGTGGTTAGTCCCAAATCCTTAGCTTAATGATGACTTGTGGGCACTATGGTGTTGAATGCTGAGCTGTAGTCAATGAACAGCATTCTCACATAGATGTTCCTTTTGTCCAAATGGGAAAGGGCAGTGGAGTGCGATTGAGATTGCGCCATCTGTGGATCTGTTGGGGTGGTAGGCAAATTGAGTGGGTCTAGAGTTTCCGGGATGATGGTGTTGATGTCAGCCTGTTCAAGCACTTCATGGCTACTGACTTGAGTGCACGGGGCGGTAGTCATTTACAGGTTTCCTTCACTTCTTTGGTAAAGGGACTATGGTGGTCTGCTTGAAACATGTAGGAATTACAGACTCAGTCAGGGAGAGGTTGAAATGTCGGAAGACACTTGCCAGTTGGTCCGCGCCTGCTCTGAGTACACGTCCTGGCAATCCGTCTGGCCCGCGGCTTGTGAATGTTGACCTGTTACAAGGTTTTGCTCACATCGGCTATGGAGAGTGTGATTCACACAAGTCTCAGGAATAGCTGGTGCTCTCCATGCATGTTCAGTGTTGCTTGCCTCGAAGTGAGCATAAAAGGTATTTAGCCCGTCTGGTAGGCTCTCATCATGGGCAGCTCGCGGCTGGGTTTCCCTTTGTAGTCCGTAATAGTTCGTAAGCCCTGCCACATCCGACGAGCATCAGAGCGGTGTAGTAGGATTCGATCTTACTCCTGTATTGATGCTTTGCCTGTTTGATTATATGGCATTTTTACTGGTTCCCACGACTGTAATCAATCACTTGGCTTTGCAGTGGGTTTTACAGTAGCATCTGCTGTAAAAAAAAAAGTGTTCCTGTAACTGTTAAATTACTGTATAATCAAGGATTAACATACTGTATGAACTGATACGGTAGAATTGCCGTAATTTACATTGCATTATGATCATTTTTTAAAATGTATTTCTACATTACCATGAAAATATATATTACTGTATTTTAGGTCACGTGTCAAACTCATTCCGCTGAGGACCGAGTGTCTGCGGTTTTCTCTCCACCCTTCTTGCTTGGGTTTATGAATTAGGTCACTAATTAGTAAGAAATTAATTGAAAGGAAAACCGGCGGACCCACAGCCCTCTATTGGAATGAGTTCGACACCTTCTTAGGTTGTCACCTTACAATGAGCCCGTCCTCCAATAGCTCCTCCCACCAGCCTCCACTGGTCAATGTCAGCCCGGCCTGGCAGTGTACATGTCTAGAACCTGTGAGACTAGTTAACTAGGGTACCTACATACCAGCTCAAGATGAAAGTTAGATTCACTGTACATTTACATATTCAAACATATTTTACAGTACTCCTCATTTCAAACTTTCCCAATCAATACCAGTTGTACTATTAACTTACCATACGTATCCATCTTTGCACGCGTGACAGATCATTTTCTGCTTGTGGCCACAGATTGAACACCTTACAGATTTCTTGGGCAAGCCTTTCTTCTGGGGGTATTTCATAACAACAACACAATCATTTTTGGGAGAAAGTTAAATATCTGACCCGACCAAAGCACCAGACTCTGTTGGCTCTTTGATATTGTTTATGTGACGAGTCTGCAATATTGACATTGGAAAGTGCTAGCTAGTAGGTAGAACCTTCGTAAGTAAGCTTKATTTCATATTTCAGTTCAGAAGTGCSTCAACAATGAATTGATCAGAGAMGGTGGCGGGAGCCTCTCCCCGTGCAAATATMTATACCCCTTTCACACCACGAACCAGGGTTTTACCTTATAKATTTGAAATGGGTAATAAGCATGCAGGACCGTTCATGGAAAATAACTCTTCAGCAAACAAGTAGTGCTGTTGCGCTTGGAAATGGAAATTACTGACTATGGGTCAGTGAACACAGGTCGACCCATACAGACCAACGGCTTCACCCTTTTTTTACATGTGTTATTAGGGAGGACCTAAATCCATCTTGATTGTTTGTGTTGATTATTGTGGAGGAAGAATGGTTATGCGACCTGTTGTGTAGTATACACAGATCTGTGCATTAGCCAGGCTAAAACTATAAAAAATGGCAGGCCAGTCACGCTGGTGGTTGGGAATCCCTTGCTTTCACCAATCAACCGTTTTGCTGACATTAGCCTGATGTTCCTTGTTTTCTCTCTTTACTGGTAGGACAAGGGGCAAGCATCTCTCCCTTAGGACCAAAGTCCTGCCTCTTCGTGCGTAAGTTTATTGCATTGTTTAATGCATAATAAGTGAGTAAGATTGTTAAACGCTCTGGTGTATTGATTGTAAATACATACACCTACTCAGTGGAGTTGAGTACTGTTTTATGAAGAAGAAGACCAAGAGATAAATATATATCATGGGGTGGAAAACAACGGGATACTTTAAAGTAAAGGACAGAGAAACAACATTTTCACGTAGTAACAATATAGAGTGACAATGAAGAACGGTGCGCTGAACACGAACCGCACATGCGATATATACAATAATTATTATTATCGTAGATTATTATCAAAAATTTTGTTCTATTGACAGTTAGTTTATAATGTACTAGACGTTATTGTTATCAACAAATAGTCATATTATAATAGACTCCGTAGGATACATGTAATATTTTTATCATATCCTATTTGTGTGGATGTAATCAATGATCATTCTAATATATCATGATTATATTCACTAACGCTTTTATGTATCATATGTTTTATTTACAATCATGCTACAAGAAGAAGACACAGGCGAAGCACGATAACAAACGATAGACGGAAGAGACAAAGAATAGTAAGAGAGAGAGAAGATGAGAACAGTCCGAGAGAGGAAGGAAAGAGTGTGAGAGAACTCGAGCGTCGCACAGGAGTTGAGATGTGAGATGCCGCATGGAGAAGAGTATAGAAGAGGAAGAGCCCAGATGATAGAATATATTAGATGCCCCAAAACCAAGTGACTTCAAGATCAAGCAGAGGGTGAGTAAGTGTCAAGAAGATACCAGAGTGATAAAAGGCGACAATAGCTTGCTCCCGTAGTCGAAGCAAAATGCAATGTACGAGTGAAGCGACGTAAACACGATGCAACCGTATTCCTGACAGTAGAAATCGAAGAACAGAAGCAAAGTAGAAGACGCCAGCGAGTCGCGGAGTGCATTTGTAGACAGAGAATGTCTTTTTAAAAATGCGGAAGCGAAACTAATGCGTTATAGGTGAGAAGGACAGATGTCGTTGTGGGGAAAATTGCTTTTTTCCACTCGAATTACTGAGTCCAGACATGTATACAGCCGCATGTAAAAGTCGCCGTGATAAAATGTAAATGAGAAAGACACGATGTTATAAAGAGTTTATTATAATGTGTCATTTACATGACCTGAGTTAAGAAAGTTTAGGAAGTCGAAGAAATTTGAGAATCAGTGAGAGGTTTTGAGAGCAGATAGTGCGAGAGTGGTAGAGAGAGAGGATGAAGGCGTGAAGAGAGCAGAGAGAGAGGAGAGGGAAAGAGAAGCAGGGAAAGAGAGCAGAAGAAGAGAGAGAGAGAGAGGCAGATAGAGAGGGAGAGCAGGAGGTAAAAGAGAGAGACGAATTGAGCTAAATGTGGATCGTGAGATAGAATAGAAGTAAACAGCGAGCGCTTGAGAATGATGAATCGCATTGCAGATGAAGACGAAAAAAATACTAGGATCCCCCCTACCCCGCCGTCCCTGTCCATTTCTTGTTTTTAAACGTATGAGAAAGTGCTACACCTGGTGGAGAGAGTTTGCTAGACAGAAATAGTTTGCTTTATGCGTGCTGTACGTTACAACATGACACGTCAAGAAATGTAACGGAGGGTCCGTTTTTTCAACTTTTCTCCAGTACATATAGAGCCATTACCACAGTCGATCAACGCATGAATAGAAAGCGTAGTTTCACACCCCCGGTTTTGAAGTAAAACACAGTCCGTTACGTCACTAGTTTTCTTTGTGCCTCGTTTGGATGTCGCGGTTCGCATATTTGTACGGAATGGGCGTGAGTTTTACTTACAGAACAACCGTTTTGGCACGAAAGAGGAAAAGAATGATATATAGCGTCCAATCATGCTTTATCCGTTAAGAAATCAATTGGCAATGTTTAGCTTGGGTAAAAGACTCGAGCTGGCACGAAAACTAGGCATGAAATGATCAGTCCTGAAGGAAAATTGCAGAAACGGCGCAAAGTTCTGTATCCAATCTTCAAGGAAAAATAGATTAAAAGGGAATCGTTAGCTCCGTAGTCGACAAACTGTAATATTGACACAACCAAATGTTCCGAGACCACAAAGAACTACTCCATGGCTTATATCTAAAATTAAAAAGTTCCCATAGAGGAGTCAAATAATGGAACACCTAATACCAAGCCATGGTAAAAGATTGTAATAATAACATTAAAAAAAGATATAAAAGCATAAAAATAATTGTTTAATAAATTTAAAGTAACGGAATAACACTGCTACCTTTCAAAATAGGGGAAATGTTGTCAAAATAAATTAGATATTACATTTTCCATTTATATTATTTTCATAAAATGGAATTAAGCAAGCATTAGAAAGGATAAAACATACAAAATAACACAGTCTTCAAACATAGCTAAATTGGAAACACCAAAAGCATTACTAAGTCGCATGGTGGAAGTAAAAACATAAACAGAAAGCACATCAGAAGGCACAGTATGTGGGTATATGAACGTGGATGTATTGTGATGAAGGTTGTGGCTGTGTTTTGCTGTTGAGAAAAAATGAATGGCATTACGTGAGGGAGAAAGGGAATATAGGCGGCCATATATCCCAGAAACCAATGTGTGTCTAGTGAGCAAGGGGCTGGAGACGAGAGCTTTGCAATCTAATTGTGCGATGCACATGTTTTAAAATAAATGACACATCTAATTTATTTATTTATTAGACTTAATCAGGATGGAACTACATT
>NC_036865.1:1300041-1305144 GCF_002910315.2 Salvelinus sp. IW2-2015 | reverse complement strand
CTCCAGCGTGTATTGTCCCAAACGAAGGATAATCAGGGACTGCGTATTCCAACGTTTATTAGTAATTTAGGACTTTTTGCTAGTAAGCTTTTAAAGATTGTAATGTTATCGTTGTTGTGTGGTCTTCTAATTACCACATGTGTACTCTTCATCTTTTAATATTATAACCCGCTCTAAGCATATATTCCATCTTTGTGAGACGATCGTGAGATATTCGACCAACGGTATTATTTAGCTGATTAAGCTAGAATGGCTATTGGTGCAGTTGAACTGTATGTCATGCGCGCTCTTCAAATGTAAAAAAAGATCATGATTCCTGCTTTCAGTTCAGAATTGTTATTTTTCTTTGTTGTAGAATTTTTTAATTCGGTTATTTGATTATATAGGAAGCATGCAAAGTAGATCGGGTCGGCTTCTCTCTGTACATTCTCCAAGACTTCTGACGCTCAAGGTGTGTGTTTTCCTATTGTGTAATGTAAGCGATGTAGCCTGGATTAATTTGATCCGAGTATCACGTATATTCATAACATTTTTGTATCAGCAATGCTGAGTGGCGTTTGCTGTGGAGAAAAGAAAAGAGGTAGTCAACTTCATAATAGAGGGAAACAAGTCATGATGTCTTTTCGTAGTTGGATAGTAATCTCCGAGGTGTTCCTGTAAGCTTATTTGTGTAGGATATGAAAATGTTCAGCTCTTTGGGCCTCCCTAACAGTTGACTCTTTGTTATTAATACGTCTGTCATTTATCGACATGTATGAATTTACAGCTCACCTTCTAAAAATAATACTTCCTGTCTGGATTTGGAATCTAACTGTAGCAAGAATATTGGATCAAAAACACCAGATTTGCCACTGGTGGGCTATCTACAGTGAAACTCAGATGTGTATATTTTCACCATGAAAGGTACAATTCATCATGGAGAAAACGGCCTCTTGCGTCCATTATGCTGGGATATAAGGGGCAAGATTGTGTATTCTTCAGGATGCCTATACCTCTGCTGTTACTACGGAAGGCGTGGCCAGACATATAAGCCTTTCCGACCCAGACTCTTCTTTACAACTATAACATTTCTCTTTTTGTGTTAATATACCTCATGCAGAAAAACCACATACCTCTGCTGACAAATCTCTAAGTGTTCAAGCACATAATGACTCTGCAAAAACACCATTCTTCTTCCCGCCTTCCTACACATATTCATATTCACCTCTTTCACTTTCTCAATTCAAATGCACAAGCCACGAAACACACCACACATATACACCACTCGCCACCCTCCGCGAACGGACACACACACACCAGGATCCACTATAACATATTACTGACCAATTATTGCACGTAGCATGCTATATTTTCTCTTTTATGTGTCTTTTCATGGTCCATGATCTCATGTGGCATTATGAGTCATTATTTCCTAGAGAAGAACAGTTAGTTCGGGGACAATAGAGTCTTAGACTGTTATTGGGGAGGGGAAAGAACGTTGTCTCCATTATACGATAAGCTGGTCTTGGGTCGATTACTGCCATGTAGTGCACCTAGTGTACTCATCATTTCTTTCCCACATATTCCTCTTCTAGGGGCATTGGGCTCTCATATCAACTGGAATCGAGTTCCCTGCAGCCTGGTTCAGGGCTTTCATCAGTGCGTTCCGCGTGAACTCCATTTCCTGTGGTTCCCTTACCATACCCACAGCCACTGCCGGGATCAGAGTTTGAGAATTTGATTCCTTTTTGCGCTCCATTGTCAGATTGGTATTTTTATAGGTCCCCATTTTAACTGTTTGCAACAACGCAGCAGCCATACTCTTTCCTGTGTCCACCACAAACATGAAAGCATTAATACCAGAATGACATAAAAACAGAACATGCAATGCGACACAGCAGCTCAAGGACAGACACTACCTAAAAGAAATATGAAAAGGCACACGTTTAGCCTACATATCCAATGGCATGACCCACAAACTATCTAGGGTTCAATACGGGAGAGGCGTTGTGGGGCCGCGAAGTGTTGCTTTATCTGTTTTTTTTATAAACCAGGGTTTGCTGTTGATTGAGCAATATGGAGATGAAGGAAGTTCCAGCATATGAGGGGCTCTATACGAATTACGGTAAAGCTTTCCGATGAATTTGTTCTGGATTTGGGGACTGAAATGACCCCTCGTGGCATGTCTGTGGGTTAAGTGTGTGTGTCAGAGCTGGTGTGTCAAGTTGCCCTATGCAAACAATTTGAGCATTTTCAAACACATTAAATGTTTCTTATAAAAGAATGATGGCAGTCAGTCTTCTCCTCAAGCTCTTAGCCAAGAGAGGCGGGAGCATTCATAGTATTTATATCAGCCACGGATTTACATTAAGAGCGAAAATTGATGCCACTCTGATCTGGGCCGCTTGCAGACCTTAACTAGATGCTTTCCTTGAGCGCAACTGGACCACACCGACCTGCGACAATATCAAAGCATTAGACAAAACTGAAGCCTGCAGAACTTTGCTTTGGAGTTGGTGTCAGAAAAGCAGAAATCCTATATTGTTCACGGCCAGACGCTCTTCCCCAATTTCACAACCATTGATCTATATGTCTTGTTGACAATGAAGCAGTTTACAATTCTAAGGTCAACGCCAAGTAAATTTAGTCCTCCCTCACTTAGTTCAACCAGCCACACCATTCATTTACCAGATTCAGCTGAGGGGGTCTAGACACTTAAGAGAATGACGGTTGTTACCAAAATACCAATGCTCTTTAGTTTAGAGCTGTTCCCAGAACAGTTTATTACTGGCCACCCATTCCAAAACAGACTGCAACTCTCTTGTTAAAGAGGTTCACGGACTTCATTAGCTGCTACGTTGCTGATGCGTATGATTGTATCATCAACATACCATGGACACACCTGCTTTGTTTATTGCCAGTTGGCAGGTCAATTGGTACAAAATAGAAAAGAAGTAGAGCGGGCGCCTTAGAGAGCTGGCCGGCGGGTACACCAGCACCCTTTACAATGTTTGACATAAGAGAGCTGTCCATTAAAGAAAACCCCTCTGAGAAGTCTCCAATTAGATAGATAGTAGCGTCTGAATCCACAATATCCCGGCAGAGGTTGAAAAAGCCACTAAGCACATACGTTTCTTCAACAACAGCTATGTTTTTCTGGAATATCCTTGTAAGCGCGTTCGTTGCTCCTGCATGTCCAAGGTTTGTCTTTGCTCCTTTTTCGCTCTAAGGGGAACAGCAATGGTTTGTTGGTTTTGAGGCGCAGAGTCGCTGTTACCCACATATTGGTTGGCTGTTGTGTACTCACCTGACAGCACCTCACTCTCTCCCTGAATTGCTTCGGGGATATATTGAGCTATCAATTCTTAGAGGCTTAAATGAAGACCCTATACCTTGTCTTCATATACACGCAATCACCGGTCAGATGACGGGTACAAAACTAAACCTACTCACAACCTTCATGAGTCCTATCGGCTAATGCCCATGCCCCTCGTCAACCACACCGAATTACTGAACCACCACAACTAACTCGACAACAAACCACACAAAGTACTGATCACAACCTAATTGACACAAGTTACGTCAAACCCATAATCACGACACGCTCTGACCAAACCGAATTGCCACAACCCACTAAACTCACTGACCCACGAACTAGCTGAACACAAAACGTACTGCAACCACACCCACACAGACTAGCTTGCACCACAACTACGAGACCACAACCCCAGCAACTACCTGGATCCACAGCCAGCTGACCTCAATACTAGACCTAACATACAAGACCAACAACTTAGCTGACCACAACAACCCACAAAGTACTGACCAAAACTAATGCCACAAATTACTAACCTAACCTCACACAGCCTACTGGACCCAAAAACTATGACCACAAACGCCACAACTATTGACCACAACCACTACACTACTGACCACAACTACTGAACCACAAAACTACTGAACCACACCCACACAACTACTGACCACAACTACTGACCACAACCCCACAACTACTGACCACAGCCACTAAACTACTGAGTCACTCAACTACTGACCACAACCACACAGCTACTTTCCACAACTACTGACAACAACCACTCATCTACTGACCACAACTACAGACCACTGCTGACCACAACTACAACTACTGACCAGAACCACACAACTAGTGACCACACAACTATTGAACCACACAACTCTTGACCACAATCACAAAACGACTGACCACAACCACTGACAACAACAACACGACTACAGACTATAACTACTGACCACAACTACTGACCAACACTGAACACACAACTCCTGACAACAACTCCTAACCACAACTCCTGACCACACAACTACTGACCACAACTACTGACCTAACCTACAAACCACAACTACTGACCACAACCACACAAGTACTGATCACACAACTACTGACCACAACTACTTACCACAACTACTGACCACAACTACTGACCACAACCACACTAGTTGCCAAACTACTGACCAAAACTACTGACCACAACAACTGACCACACCACAGTACTTACTACTGACCACAGCTACTGACCTCAACCACACATTTACTGACCACACAACTACTGACCACAACTATGGACCTAACCTACTGACCATAACCACACAACTACTGACCACAACTACTGACCACTCTCGGTGATATAAAAGTACATTTTCAAACAACATAATGTGTGAGCAGCATCAGGTGAAAATATATGAGAAATAGTCCTACTGGACAGATGGAAAAATATACTTTCTTTATAATGTACCTATTCGTGTATCAATAACATCAGTCTGGCCATTCTCTCATCAACCTGAGAGACATTTCAAAACAAAAGATATGGAATTGCTGTTTCTTATGTTATGAAAACATAAATTGCAGTGGTGTAGTGGAGTGTAAACACAAACGCAGTTTTACCCACCTTTTGTAGTAAAATGGACTGAAACGATAAGGACATGTACTGTAGACAAACTGTGGTTATGAATAGCATAATCTGGCAGAAAAAAATATTCCTCAGCAGTCGACTGTATATCATTACTCTATCATTACTGTCAATGCAAATAGTCCCTGTGGCCATTTCATTAATTGTTGAGTAGTCTTAAGGCTTGGGTGTAGAA
>NC_036865.1:1291316-1297498 GCF_002910315.2 Salvelinus sp. IW2-2015 | reverse complement strand
CTCAAGATGATAAGTTAGATTCACTGTACATTTACAATTCAAACATATTTCAAGTACTCCTCATTTCAACTTTCCCATCAATACCAGTGTACTATTAACTTACCATACGTATCCATCTTTGCACGCGTGACAGATCATTTTCTGCTTGTGGCACCAGACATTGAACACCTTACAAAGATCTTGGGCAAGCCTTTCTTCTGGGATTTCATAAAAACCAACACAATCATTTTGGGAGAAAGTTAAATATCTACCCGACCAAAGCAACCAGACTCTGTTTGGCTCTAATTGATATGTTATGTGACGAGTCTGCAAATTGACATTGAGAAGTGCTAGCTAGATGGTAGAACCTGTGAAGTAACGTCATTCATATTTCAGTTCAAGAAGTTTGCCGTCAACATGAATGTTGATCGAGATGAAAGTGGCGTGGGCAGCCTCTCCCCGTGCAAATAGATACCCCTTTCCACACCAGAACCAGGGTTTACCTTTTACATTTGAAATGGGTAATAAGCACGCAGGACCGTTCATGGAAAAAACGTGTTCAGCAAACAAGTAGTGCTGTTGCGCTTGGAAAATACTGACTATGGGTCAGTGAACACAGGTCGACCCATACAGACCAACGGCTCACCCCTTTTTTACATGTGTTATTAGGGAGGACCTAAATCCATCTTGATTGTTTGTGTTCTGATTATTGTGGGGGAATGAATGGTTATGCGACCAGTTTGTGTATATCACAGATCTGTGCATTAGCCAGGCTATAAACTATAAAAAATGGCAGGCCAGTCCACGGCCTAGTGGTTGGGAAACCCTTGCTTTCACCAATCATCCGTTGGCTGACATTAGCCTGAATGTTCCCTTTGTTTCTCTCTTTACTGTAGGACAAGGGGGCCAGACTCTCTCCCTAGGACCAAGTCCTGCCTCTTCTGTCGGTAAGTTTATTTGCATTGTTTAATGGCATCTTTAAAGTTTTGTTTTAAAGTAAGGGACAGAGAACTTTCACATACAATAAGAGTGAGATGGCGTACTGAACACACCGSTGCAAAATAAATACGTAATATTCAATATCAGCATGTTAGACTAAATATTAGCACTTCGTATACTCGTGGGTAATTACATTCCATCTGGATAACAACACAAAACAAATCATAASGCTAGAGAAATGTATTGACAACATAACAAAAACAAGCAACACTCATGACGGAGAGCAAATGTGGAGAATGAATCTCCAGAAGAAAATGTGACTCCTCCACAGATACAAACGAGTTATGCTTTTCACCACTGGGACTGGTAAGTGTGTGAAAGCGATCTGTTGAAGTTGATAAATTACATACTTGAATTAGTCAGTAAGGAAATAAAGGAGTTGAAGGTGAGCATTGAAATAAGTGACGAAGAGCTGCGATAATGGAGAAACAAACAAACAAGCTAAAAGGCACAGTCAATAAGATAGAAACGGACATTAATGAACTTAAAAAGGAGAACATCTTTCTGAGAAGCATTACTAGACATACAGGCTAGATCTATGAGGGAAAATCCAGTACTTACAGGTATCCAAGAAAGAGAAGAAGAAGTTCCCGAAAACGTAGTGAAGGAATTCTTTCTTTACAACGCTTCAAATCCCACTCGATGGCTGTCAATAAAATCCAACCCGAATGTGTAACGGAAACTCACGGAAACTCGTACATCGCCTTGGTCCGTACAATTGCCCTTATTTTAGTTCCCCAAAAACGTAGTACTTCCAGATCAACTGTAATGTCAATACCATTGTAAAGCACAATTTCTCCCCTTCCCAACAAAATCAATTACATGACCTAAACACTGCCCGTTTCTGCATAATTCAAGCAGGCAATGAGCCCCGTCGGGTCTTTTAAAAAATGGCGGGTGGGAAGCGAAACTAATGCGTGATAGTGAGAAGGACAGATGTCGTGTGGGAAAATTGCTTTTTTCACTCGATCTGTCCAACTTATCACCTATCGCCTCTAAAATGTAAATAAAACACTATAAAGAGTTTATATAATGTGTATACATACCTATTTGAAGGTTTGTCGAATTTGAATCGGGTTTTTAGGGCGGTGCTAAAGTGATTTAGAAGTAAACAGCGGCTTTGAGAATGATGATCGCATGCAATGATGATGAAAAAATTTACCCTGTCACTATCCATTTCTGGTTTTTAAACCAATGAGAGAAGTTGCTCACCTGGTGGAGAGAGATTGTAAGACAGAAATAGTTGCTTTATGCGTGCTGTACGTTACGACATGACACGTCAAGATGTAACGGATGGTCAGTTTTTTCAACTTTTCTCCAATACTATAGAGCCATTACCATGTCGATCAACGCTTGAATAGAAACCTAGTTCAACACCCCGATTTTGAAGTCAACACAGTCGCTACAGTCCCATTAGTTTTCTTTGTAGCCTCGTTTGAATGTCGCGGTTAAAGCGCACATTTGTCCGGAATGGGGTGAGTTTACGTTACACCGTTTTGCGACGAAAGAGGAAGATATGAGCGTGCCAATCAATTGCTTTAATCTTAAAGAAAGCAAATTGGAATGGGTTTAAAGCTTGAGGTAAAGACTCGCTGGGCACGAAAATAGGCATGAATTGATCAGTTCTGAAGGAAATTGCCAGTAACGGCGCAAAGTTCTGTATCCAATCTTCAAAGGGAAAATAAGATTAAAAGGGAAATCCGTATAGCTCTTCGTAGTCGACAAATTGTAATATTGACAACCAAATGCTCCGAGACACAAAGACTACTCATGGCTATTCTA
The DNA here is from genome assembly GCF_002910315.2 of Salvelinus sp. IW2-2015. Classification (NCBI taxonomy): domain Eukaryota; kingdom Metazoa; phylum Chordata; class Actinopteri; order Salmoniformes; family Salmonidae; genus Salvelinus; species Salvelinus sp. IW2-2015. The sequence continues at coordinate 1,294,738 of NC_036865.1, read as the reverse complement.
AAAAATTACAAAGTTCTCATAGAGGAGTCAAATAATGGACACCTAATACAAGCCCATGGTAAGGATTGTATAATAATACATTAAAAAAAGATAGCAAAACAATAAAATAATTGTTTTAATAACTAAAGTACGAATACACTGTACCTTTCCAAAATAGGGAATGTGTCAAATAATTAGTATTACATTTTCCATTTATATTATTTTATAAATGGATAAGACAGCATTAGAAGGATAACTACAAAAATAACACATCTTCAAAAATAGCTAATTGGAACACAAGTAGTACTAAGTACCACCAAGTACTAATTCAGCATGGTGGAAGTAAAAACAGTAAACAGAAGACATAGAAGGCACAGTATGTGGTATGTGTGGATGTAAAGAGAAGTCCCTATCTGTTTTATGGGCCTGCTGTAAGCTGCCTATATGCAGCCAAAACAGGAAGATAAATGTGGTCAGAGACCTTCTAGAGCAGTACCACCCCCTCAAGATGCTGAGCCCGCCTGGCGGGGTTGGTCCTACAAAGTCATAGCCCCCTGATGGGAGAGCATAATATACAAGGAAATTCTCAAAGCTGCTAATGAGAACCTTGACGACCTTGTACCTAGCCAGTGGGGATTCCGGTGGGGTTCCCCCACCCAGGTAGTGGCAGTGCTGGCAACACTGGCTGCAGTAACCCATGGGGAGGGGATCACACTCAGACAATCAGAGAGGGGGCATACTATTGTGGACCTTATGGTTGATTGTGGAGGAAAGGGGTTGAGTGTGTAAGAGTGTGTGTGTGTGTGTGTACCCCACATCTGTTGCAAGGGGGTAAAGGATGTTAGGGATAATATAGGAGGAATCACAATTGTTTGCTAAAATAATAATTGCTTGACAAAAATGTAATGTGATGCAATGGCAATCCTGGCCATAGGTAACAATCCTTTGCACAAACTGCCGGCCTTATTACGCATATTCATTTTGAATAATGGAAATAAAGGTAAGCAAGATATTTGAATATACATTTTTAATAGCTATATATAAAGCAAATTGAGGTGAGAGCATTGGAAATACTTTCAGCGGTTGATCTGCTTCTGTTCTGTGGGTGGCACTCTGTGCTCTTTTCGAAGGATGAGTCCTGGCCTTTCGGGGGGCCTAGGGATCCGGGGGGACGTGGGTGGTCTGCCAGTCACTGGGATGACAACCCAACTTTGGAGGGGCTTTGGCGGGTTGAGTTGTGGAGAACAATTGGAGGATTACTTAGTAGCAATGCAAATATCATGTTACAGCTATAATTGTAATTGTAATGGCTAAGCAGATAATAAGAAAAGACGATCAGTATTTACCTGGCTCAAAGAGAAAGAATATAACATCTATTGTTTACAGGAAACTCATTCAACAATTTTAGATGAAGTCATGTGGAAAATGTACTGAAGGGGTGAAATATACTTCTCCCATGGGTAAAAAAAACTCAAAAGGGGTGATGATATTAATTAACAGAAATTTTGATCCGAATATGCAAATTGTCCAAACAGATCCGCAAGGTTGATGGATGATTTTAAATGTTATTGGACCATAAACCTTTACGAACCAAATAATGATGATCCATGCCGGTTCATACTAAAGTGGATATAATTGTCGCACATCGCGGTCCTTATTGTCATTTTTTCTAAGGAAATAGGAAAGCCGGCTGACTATCATGTGAGATAGACGTGGCGGGAGACTCAATCAAGGCTAGTACCATGGCTTGACAGCTTTCTTATGTCATTTGCCCATACTCGTATTTATCGGGCACCTCCAAAAGGGCAAAAAAAAGTAGTTGGATGTAGGCTCGGTAATCGAATAATTGCAGTCTTTAGAGCTCTGTCTATTCAGTATAAATTGGCATGTACAAGATAGAGAGATATACAGTTTTATATTCTACAAGTATAATATGATCTAAGTGCCAAGCACCGCATTAAATGCCACCTCATTCCTGTTCATCCAGGATAGTGTAGATGGGTGGATTCTGTCATTGGCAATTTTCAATTTCCTGGGCCACTATCCTAACAAGGAGTTGGGTGAGTAATTAGTTAGAAGGAACTAGTAGCTATGCGGTAGTCTAAAGCTGTGGCACAAATTGACTATCTTTTTGTAAAGTGAAGAGGATGGTATTTGGATGTGGTTAGTCTGTTTCAGTCTGAGAGTCTCTCTTCTCTGGCACTTATGAGTTGTCATCAGGGAAAACAACAACAGACACAAATGTTTGGTGGTCCTGGGAGGTTAGAGAGGCACTAGTGGGTAGAGACCTCATACAATGGGGGCAAGATTACAGCTTGAATTTGGACAGTCAGATTCTGCACTATGTAATTTAAAGAGTACGACACATGGTGGGCTTTCTTGGTCTTCATTGCTTCTACTCTTAAAAGCAGAAGCGGTAATCTTAATAGCAATGTCTTTATTCTCAATAAGCGAGTTGCTTTGTAATAGAGTGAAAGCTCTATATGAAGTAAAGTGAGTTTCTATGTAACTGCCAGCGGAGTGTTGGCCGCGTTTGTCTCGTATGAACATCGCCTGACTCCCAGTCTTCAACGTGCAGACGAGAAAATATATTATGGTTTCTCTTATAAAATAGTGAATGGAGCCAATCACTCATAAGTTGGTTGCAACTCGTGTACACACGTTGACACTCCACCAGCAAAAGACAATAGTAAATAATAACTATGCACATAAATAGCTCTTGTCAAAACTACAAATATACTAATTGTTTAAAAAACTTTATCATTGGAACTTTATCAAGTGGAAGGGGGAAAAAGTAAAGAACTTGTCTGCGGCCATGCAATAAAGACCATAAAGGTTAAAGAAAATTGTGATGAATAAAAAAGTAATACCAGTTTCATTTCAGAACCCAAAACATTTACAGCCGTGCCATCTCTTCGGAAGAGATTTTTGACGTACCTATTCAAAACGACGCGGGATTCAAAACTTCTAATTTTTTTATATTTGTTATACAGAATTATTTAAACAACAGAATGTTACATATATGGGGGATACAACCTTCCCAGCTCTGCAGATTTTTCTGTGAAGAGACAGAATCATTAAGATCATTTGTTTGGGTACTGTCATATGTAGCTTGTTTTTTGGTCACAGGTCCAGGAATGGCTGAAGAATTGCAATATTTCCCTGGAGCTAACCCAGCAGATAGAAGTACTGGGCGATCTGAAAAGGCATAGTCAAATGATCAATAATATAATACTTTTAGCAAAACATTTTATTTTCAATTTACAATATGTAGAAACCATGAAAAATAGAAAGGTTCAGAACTTTGTGAATCATACATCACAGTTGAAAAATTATGGCAAATATGGATGGTGTTAATTAAGAGATAGATGAGAGGGGTTGAATGGAGCTGAAGGTTGGGATTACTAACAACAACAATAACTAATGTAAAACATACTGTGCCG
>NC_036865.1:1282207-1291291 GCF_002910315.2 Salvelinus sp. IW2-2015 | reverse complement strand
CGCTTCTTTGAAAATATATATAATATTATCACAATCTGCAGCAATACTCTATTATTACGGAGGGAGAATATAATAACTGTTTTAAATACCTCTAAGGAATCACACTACAACTATCACTCTGCTCTGCATGAATCATGGATAATATTGGAACTAGTGGATATATGGAGGTTTAAATATCCTACCTAGTGAGATATACGTGGCGGAGAACTCAATCAAGCTAGTCATCTTGACAGCTTTCTTATGTCATTCACTGTTGGCACCAAAAGTGCAAAAAGTGTTGATGTGGGAATCTAATGCAGTCTGACCATCCAGATAAATTGGCATGTAACATGTGGTTCTTATTAAAAAGTTATGAGCTAATGCACAACCATTAAATGCACCATCTACCAGTGGTAGATGGTGAATTCTGTCATTGCACCACTATCACAAGGGGGAGTTAGAAGGATGAGCTATCGGTATCTAAACTGTGGCAACAATTGACTATCTTTTTGTAAATGAATGGAGGTGTTTTCAGTCTGAGAGTCTCTCTTCTTGGCAACTAGAGTTGCATCAGGAAACACACAACAAAAATGTTGGTGGTCCTGGAGTTAGAGAGCACTTGGGTAAGATACATGGGGGAATTACACTTGACATTGGAAGACGATTGAAAAAAAAGGCATGGTGGGCTTTTGGTTTCTTCTCCCATTAAAACAGAAGCCAAATATTCTAAACAAAAACTGCTTTATTTACCCAACGAGTGTGAAAGAGTGATAGCCCTCTATATAAAGTGAGTTTCTGAAACACGGAGTCCTTCTTTGCTGATGTGAAGAAGATATATTCTTTTAAAGAAGCCATATAAAGTTGGTTGCAATTTAGTTGAATCCACCAGCAAAGACAATATAAAATAATACACACAAATAGTGGTTAAAACTCAAATATACTATTGTTTAAAAAAACTTTATCATTGGAACTTTATCAAGTGGAAGGGGGAAAAAGTAAAGAACTTGTCTGCGGCCAATGCAATAAAGACCATAAATGGTAAAGAAAATTGTGATGAATAAAAAAGTATAACCAGTTTCATTTCAAGAACCCCAAAACATTTACAGCCGTGCCATCTCTTCCGGAAGAGATTTTTGACGTACCTATTCAAAACGACGCGGATTCAAAACTTCTCAAATTTTTTATATTTGTTTATACAGAATTATTTAAACCAACAGAATGTTACATATATGGGGGATACAAACCTCCCAGCTCTGCAGATTTTTCTGTGAAGAGACAGAATCATTAGATCATTTGTTTTGGTACTGTCCATATGTAGCTTGTTTTTTGGTCACAGGTCAGGAATGGCTGAAGAAATTGCAATATTTACCTGGAGCTAACCCAGCAGATAGAAGTACTGGGCGATCTGAAAAGGCATAGTCAAATGATCAAATAATATAATACTTTTCGCAAAACATTTTATTTTCAATTTACAATATGTAGAAACCATGAAATAGAAAGGTTCAGAACTTTTGTGAATCATCACATCACAGTTGAAAAATTATATGGCAAATATGGATGGTGTTAATTAAGAGATAGATGAGAGGGGTTGAATGGAGCTGAAGTTGGGATTACTAACACAACAAGATAACTAATGTAAAACATACTGTGCCCGTAAAACGTAAACAGGTTAAGAAACTTTTTTGAAAGACACAGTTTGAAAGATATGGAAATAGAATCAAACAGGATGGACATCATAAATATGGACCGGTTGAGGGTAGAGGAAGGACAAGAGTTAAAAACAAACAAAATAAAACTTTTGTAAAATACAATTGTGTCCATAAAAGTATACAGTATGTATAAGTGGAAATCAGCCTGAAAGCATTGTGTTGTTCACACTAGTTTGGCTCCCAATTGGGGGAGGGGTGATGGGGTTGGGGGTAAAAAGGAAATATATATTATATTTTTAGATGTGTATTATATATTGCTATTTATATGTTGTGATGTATGTTATGTGTATGTATATCTACTGGTATATACATATTAGTATTTTATTATTTGCAAAAAAGAATAGTATATGGAGGATTGGAAGTGATGCAGACAATTACATTTGAATGGAAGCTACAATCTGATCTGCAATAATAAAGCCTGATCTAGCGCCCCTAAAGAAGGGTGAAATACAGTGGAAAGTATTCGAGACCCCTTGACTTTTTTTCACATTTTGTTAGGTTCCAGCGTATCAAAAACGTATTAAAATCGTTTTTTTCATCTCATCGCACACAACACCTATAACAACTGGATAATGATATTTAATACAGTTGAAGTGCGGAAGTTTAAATACCCTTAGCCAAATACATTTAAACTCAGATTTTCAACAATTCCTTGACATTTAATCCTAGTCAAGATTCACAAATGTTTGTTTCACTTTACTTAACGTTGCTGTGTTCTCATACTTTCCTTTATAACATTTTTAGAATATCTGAATTGTGTGATATAGCCTGCCTGAAATGTTTATAATATTGAAGTCATAGTAAATTACACTTAAAAGTACCTCTAACACCATTTTCTCTAGAATTGGCCATTGATCACAATTAAAAGACACTGTACTGGGTGTTGTGCCATCGTTGTAATATAAGTAAACTACATAGTACTGTAATTACTGAGGCATTTTGATGTGTTTCACTTTACATTAAGTTACTTGTTCGGGTGGTAGAAATGTATTACAATACTTTCTCTCTATTAACGTCATTGTATATAACTGACATGCTTGATATACCTGTGAATGTGTAACCTGCTTGGAAAGTCGCATGTAAGGTTTTACACTTATAGGGTGGCTCAGTAGCGAAGCTGTCATTCTACATTGAGTGTATTTCCCAATGAATTGTAATAAAAAGGTTTACCCTAACTTTTCTTTCACTTTGCTTGAAGCTGCTTGCTTGAGTACCTGCATTAACATGATATTATTTTGAAGCAAGATTTCACTTACAATACACTTTGAAGCCGAGAATAAACCATTCAATCCCTTTTCAAAGGCAGGTACATAGTATTTACAAAGGATATCACATTATGTGTTTCACTTTACATTACGTTGCTTGCTCTCTGGATAGGTGCATTACAGTTAAATGCATATCAATGTAAAGACATTGCTGCTTACATTTTGATTCAGTCAGTCCTTTCAGTACATCCCAAAAATATGCAAATAAATAACTGAAGCGTGTACTTAATGATAGGGTTTTTGCATTGTTAAACAGACTGAACAGAGTCCTAGCCGGAGCTTATTTTGTGGTAGTGACTTATGTAGTTTACATGTAACAGTTTACATCAATAGGATGCATTGTTAACATGGTGCTCCACAGTGGTAATTACAAGAACATGTTAGTTACATTTGAACAAGACATCTTGTAATTAGTTACATTTGGGAACAAGACCGTCTGCCACGCGGGCAGACATCTCCACCGCACAGCGCAGGAAGAGGAGCTGGCCACCCGTCATAGCCTGGTTCCTCTCTAGGTTCTTCCTAGGTTTTTGGCCTTTCTAGGGAGTTTTCCTAGCCAACCGTGCCTTCTACAAACCTGCATTGCTTGCTGTTTGGTGGTTTTAGCTGGGTTTCTGTACAAGCACTTCGGATTTCCGTAAAACGTAAACAGGTTAAGAACTTTTTTGAAAGACACAGTTTGAAAGATATGGCAAATAGAAATCAAACAGGATGGACATCATAAATATGGAACCGGTTGAGGGTAGAGGAAGGACAAGAGTTAAAAACAAACAAAATAAAACTTTTGTAAAATACAATGTGTCCATAAAAAGTATACAGTATGTATAAGCTGGAAATACAGCCTGAAGCATTGTTGTTCACTAGTTTGCTCCAATTGGGGGAGGGGTGATGGGGTTGGAGGGTAAAAAAGGAAATATATATATATTTTTAAGATGTGTATATATATATGTATTTATATGTGTATGTATGTATGTGTATGTATATACTGTATATACATATATATTTATTTATTTGCAAAAAAATATATATGGAGGATTGGAAGTGATGCAGACAATTACATTGATGGAAGCTACAATCTATCTGCAATAATAAAGCTGATCTACCCCCTAAAAAGAGTGATAATACAGTGGAAAGTATTCAGACCCCTTGACTTTTTTCACATTTTGTTAGGTTCCAGCCGTATTCAAAAACGTATTAAATCGTTTTTTCACTCATCACACAACACCCTATAAACAACTGGAATATGATATTTACATACAGTTGAAGTCGGAAGTTTAAATACACCTTAGCCAAATACATTTAAACTCAGATTTTCACAATTCCTGACATTTAATCCTAGTCAAATTCACAATGTGTTTCACTTTACATTAAGTTGCTTGTTCCTACAATACTTTCCTTTATAACATTTTAATATCTGAAATTGTGATATACCCTGCCAAATGTTTAATAATATTGAAAGTACATAGTAATTACACTTAAAAGTCCTCTAACAACATTCTTTCTAGATTGCCATTGATCACAATTAAAAGCACTGTACTGGGTGTTTGCCATCGTTGTAATATAGTAACTACATAGTACTGTAATTACATGAGGCATTTATGATGTGTTTCACTTTACATTAAGTTACTTGTTCCGGGTGGTAGAAACACTGTAATTACAATACTTTTCTCTATAACGTCATTGTAATAACTGACATGTTGATATATCCTGTGAAATGTGTACCTGCATTGAAAGTGCATTATAGTTACACTTATAGGTGCTGTAGCAAGCGTCATTCTACATTGAAGTGTATTTCCCCAATGATCGTAATAAAAAGGTTTACCCTACTTTCTTTCACTTTGCTTGAAGCTGCTTGCTTGAGTACCTGCATTAACATGATATTATTTTGAACAAGATTTCACTTACAATACACCTTTGAAGCCNGTAAATACAATGGGGGAATTACACTTGACATGTGGACAGACGATTGACGAAAAAATAGGCATGGTGGGCTTTTGGTTTCTCTCCATCTAAAAACAGAAGCAAATAATTCTAAACAACAAACTGCRTTTATTTACCACGYTGTGAAAGAGTGATAGCCCCTCTATATAAAGTGAGTTTCTGAAACACGGAGTCCTTCTTTGCTGATGTGAAGAAGATATWATTTTTTAAAGAAGCCATATAAAGTTGGTTGCAATTTCAGTTGAATCCACCAGCAAAGACAATATAAAAATAATACAACAAATAGTGGTTAAACTCAAATATACTAATTGTTTAAAAAAACTTTATCAATTGGAACCTTTATCAAGTGGAAGGGGGAAAAAGTAAAGAACTTGTCTGTCGGCCATGCAATAAAGACCATAAAGACCATAAAGAAAATTGTGATGAATAAAAAAGTATAACAGTTTCATTTCAGAACCCCAAAAATTTACAGCCGTGCCATCTCTTCGGAAGAGATTTTTGACGTACCTATTCAAAACGACGCCGGATTCAAAACTTCAAATTTTTTATATTTGTTATACAGAATTATTTKAACCAACAGAATGTTACATATATGGGGGATACAACCTTCCCAGCTCTGCAGATTTTTCTGTGAAGAGACAGAATCATTAGATCATTTGTTTTGGTACTGTCCATATGTAGCTTGTTTTTGGTCACAGGTCCAGGAATGGCTGAAGAATTGCAATATTTACCTGGAGCTAACCCAGCAGATAGAAGTACTGGGCGATCTGAAAAGGCATAGTCAAATGATCAATAATATAATACTTTTAGCAAAACATTTTATTTTCAATTTACAATATGTAGAAACCATGAAAATAGAAAGGTTCAGAACTTTTGTGAATCATCACAGCACAGTTGAAAAATATATGGCAAATAGAAATCCAATATGGATGGTGTTAATTAAGAGATAGATGAGAGGGGTTGAATGGAGCTGAAAGTTGGGATTACTAACAAGAACAAGATAACTAATGTAAAACATACTGTGCCCGTAAAACGTAAACAGGTTAAGAACTTTTTTGAAAGACACAGTTTGAAAGATATGGCAAATAGAAATCAAACAGGATGGACATCATAAATATGGTGCCGGTTCATACTAAAGTGGATATAATTGTCGCACATCGCGGTCCTTATTGTCATTTTTTCTAAGGAAATAGGAAAGCCGGCTGACTATCATGTGAGATAGACGTGGCGGGAGACTCAATCAAGGCTAGTACCATGGCTTGACAGCTTTCTTATGTCATTTGCCCATACTCGTATTTATCGGGCACCTCCAAAAGGGCAAAAAAAAGTAGTTGGATGTAGGCTCGGTAATCGAATAATTGCAGTCTTTAGAGCTCTGTCTATTCAGTATAAATTGGCATGTACAAGATAGAGAGATATACAGTTTTATATTCTACAAGTATAATATGATCTAAGTGCCAAGCACCGCATTAAATGCCACCTCATTCCTGTTCATCCAGGATAGTGTAGATGGGTGGATTCTGTCATTGGCAATTTTCAATTTCCTGGGCCACTATCCTAACAAGGAGTTGGGTGAGTAATTAGTTAGAAGGAACTAGTAGCTATGCGGTAGTCTAAAGCTGTGGCACAAATTGACTATCTTTTTGTAAAGTGAAGAGGATGGTATTTGGATGTGGTTAGTCTGTTTCAGTCTGAGAGTCTCTCTTCTCTGGCACTTATGAGTTGTCATCAGGGAAAACAACAACAGACACAAATGTTTGGTGGTCCTGGGAGGTTAGAGAGGCACTAGTGGGTAGAGACCTCATACAATGGGGGCAAGATTACAGCTTGAATTTGGACAGTCAGATTCTGCACTATGTAATTTAAAGAGTACGACACATGGTGGGCTTTCTTGGTCTTCATTGCTTCTACTCTTAAAAGCAGAAGCGGTAATCTTAATAGCAATGTCTTTATTCTCAATAAGCGAGTTGCTTTGTAATAGAGTGAAAGCTCTATATGAAGTAAAGTGAGTTTCTATGTAACTGCCAGCGGAGTGTTGGCCGCGTTTGTCTCGTATGAACATCGCCTGACTCCCAGTCTTCAACGTGCAGACGAGAAAATATATTATGGTTTCTCTTATAAAATAGTGAATGGAGCCAATCACTCATAAGTTGGTTGCAATGTTACAAGTTGAATCCACCAGCAAAGACATAATTAAAAATAATACAACAAATAGTGGTTAAAACTCAAATATACTAATTGTTTAAAAAAACTTTATCAATTGGAACCTTTATCAAGTGGAAGGGGGAAAAAGTAAAGAACTTGTCTGTCGGCCATGCAATAAAGACCATAAAGAAAGAAAATTGTGATGAATAAAAAAGTATAACAGTTTCATTTCAGAACCCCAAAAATTTACAGCCGTGCCATCTCTTCGGAAGAGATTTTTGACGTACCTATTCAAAACGACGCCGGATTCAAAACTTCAATTTTTTTATATTTGTTATACAGAATTATTTAAACAACAGAATGTTACATATATGGGGATACAACCTTCCCAGCTCTGCAGATTTTTCTGTGAAGAGACAGAATCATTAGATCATTTGTTTGTACTGTCATATGTAGCTTGTTTTTGGTCACAGGTCCAGAATGGCTGAAGAATTGCAATATTTACCTGGAGCTAACCCAGCAGATAGAAGTACTGGGCGATCTGAAAAGGCATAGTCAAATGATCAATAATATAATACTTTTAGCAAAACATTTTATTTTCAATTTACAATATGTAGAAACCATGAAAAATAGAAAGGTTCAGAACTTTGTGAATCATCACACACAGTTGAAAAATATATGGCAAAATCATGGATGGTGTTAATTAAGAGATAGATGAGAGGGGTTGAATGGAGCTGAAGTTGGGATTACTAACAAAACAAGATAACTAATGTAAAACATACTGTGCCCGTAAAACGTAACAGGTTAAAACTTTTTTGAAAGACACAGTTTGAAAGATATGGCAAATAGAATTCAAACAGGATGGACATCATAAATATGGACCGGTTGAGGGTAGAGAAGGACAAGAGTTAAAAACAAACAAAATAAAACTTTTGTAAAATACAATGTGTCCAATAAAAGTATACAGTATGTAATAAGCTTGGAAATACAAGCCTGAAGCATTTGTTGTTTCACGTAGTTTGGCTCCCAATTGGGGGAGGGGTGATGGGGTGGAGGGTAAAAAAGGAATATATATATATTTTTAAGATGTGTGATTATAATTGTATTTATATGTGTGATGTATGTTATGTGTATGTATATACTGGTATATACATATTAGTATTTTATTTATTTGCAAAAAAGAATAGTGATATGGAGGATTGGAAGGTGATGCAGACATTACATTGAATGGAAGCTACAATCTGATCTGCAATAATAAAGCCTGATCTAGCGCCCCTAAAGAAGGGTGATAATACAGTGGAAGCAGTATTCAGACCGCCCTTGACTTTTTTCCACGATTTTGTTAGGTTCCAGCGTATTCAAAAACGTATTAAATCGTTTTTCACTCATGGCACACAACACCCTATAACAACTGGATAATGGATATTTACATACAGTTAGAAGTGCGGGAAGTTTAAATACCCTTAGCCAAATATCATTTAAACTCAGATTTTCAACAATTCCTTTGACATTTAATCCTAAGTCAGATTCACAAAATGTGTTTCACGTTTACATTAACGTTGCTGTGTTCTACAATACTTTCCATTTATAACATTTTAGAATATCTGAAATTGGTGATATAGCCGCCTGAAATGTTTATAATATTGCCAGTCATAGTAAATTACAATGCTTAAAAAGTCCTCTAACAACATTGCTTTCCTAGATTGCCATTGATCACAATTAAAAGAGCACTGTACTGGGTGTTGTGCCATCGTTGTAATATAAGTAACTACATAGTACTGTAATTACAGTGAGGCATTTTATGAATGTGTTTCACTTTACATTAAGTTACTTGTTCCGGGGTGTAGAAACTGTAATTACAATACTTTTCTCTATTAACGTCAATCTGTAATAACTGACATGTTGATATACCTGTGAAATGTGTACCTGCATTGGAAAGTGCATTAAGTGTTTTACACTTATAGGGTGGGCTAGTAGCGAAGCTGTCAATTCTGAGGCATGTGAAGTGCTATTTCCCCATGATCGGTATAAAAAGGTTTTACCCT